>NC_056751.1:359089315-359284315 GCF_019279795.1 Protopterus annectens
TGCTCTTATTATGTAGCAAGTTGTTCTTTCTCATGGGTTTTCTGTATAGGCTAGTTCTAATTCCTTGTAGTGCATCTTTATTCACCTTAACATCTAAGAAATCTATCTCTTGATTTGAATATTTGTAAGTGAATTTCAGAAAATTGGTGGTTTGATGTAAATATATAATAAATTCCTTTAATTTCTCTTCTGTATTATTCCATAGCATAAAAATATCATCCATGAAACAAACGTACCATTTTATGGAATCTTTATAGTTGTCGTTTCTGAGAATTTCATTAGTTTCCCAATGTGCCAAGACCACACTGGCGTAGCTGTTGGACAGCCAGGTAGGTGTGAGAGGTCCACAGAGCTGCAGGAAATAGTTAGTGGGGCTCTGTAGTTGGGACTGAGTGTAGGCTAGAGGGAGGTAAATTGCAGAGATTTAGTCAGAATTAGAGGTAAAGAGCAGAGCTGTTGTTTTACCTTTCCTAAAAGTGAGATGCTTGATAAGTTAGCTTAGGTTTGAAAGTGGAACGCCAAGCATGAAAGCGAGTGTTTCACTGTAGTGGGAGTCTGCTGTCACCTAGTGTTGAAATGGGGGTGGGATACAGAGAAAAAACTAGTTGGCCATGGGGAAAAAAAGACTAGGGTACAGAGCAACCGGAGGGGGGGTAAGGGGCTGCAGTAGGCTGCTAATGTGCTCACTATGGGTAGGTTATAGAATTTTATACATTCCAAGAGCTAATCCAGATACATACATGCTAGTCTAAGCAGGTTGGAGGGGGAAAACTTTAAAAGGCATCCTTTGCAGGGGGTATTTCTGTTAATTTATGTTTGTTGAGGGGGAGCACCCGAGGAGCAAGCTGTAAAGAGAGAGAGAGGTAGGTTAGCATTTACAGGACAAGTGGGATATGTAGAAATTGCAGGGGGGTCAGGTAGAAGCTTGATAGAGAGTGAGTGTAAGTAGGGGGTACAGCTAGGAAAATATAAATGCAGAGAATAACAAACATTCATTTAAGCAGACCTCAGTCAATTATAGTTCACATGCACATGAAAAGCTATGGCAGATGCAAATAAGCAGCTATTGCAATATTTGTAGGCACAGTAGTTAGCGTTCAGCCCTAGTAGCTCAATCTGAGCTAAATACAATGTCTGACACCAACAGTTTTAGCATTCAGTCCCAGTAGCTGAGTCCAAGCTAATTACGATATTGTAAAAGCAACTGTTTTAGCGTTCAGCCCTAGTAGCCCAATCCAAACTAGTTACAGTGTTTGAAACCAACAGTTTTAGCATTCAGAACCAGTAGCTCAATTTGAGCTAATTATAATATTGTAAAAGCAACTATTTTAGCTTTCAGCCCCAGTAACTCAATCCGAGCTAATTACAAAATATGAAACAATGTTATAGAAGCAACTGTTTTAGCGTTCAGCCCCAGTAGCTCAATCTGAGCTAATTTCCCCGCTTGTATACAAAAGATGGTGCTTTTCCTAAAATATCATATAAATCACTATTACCTGAAATTACTTTGCAATTGTCTTTAATAACTGACATCACTTTCTTATCTTCCACTGTCATGACTAGGTAATGACTTGACAATATTGGTGGGAGGGATATGATCTTTAATAGCTAAACCTCTAGATAATATAGGCAGAAAATCACCTGCTCTTCTATTCTTAATTTCTAAAGCTGTATTTACTAATATTTCACGTGGATATCCTCTATTTAAAAATAACTCTATGATGTAAATTAATTCACTATCAAAGTCACTATCTTTACTAGTCATATGAGATGCCCTAATAAACTGGCCTTTAGGAATATTTTGCTTCATAAAGGCTGGGTGATTACGTTGATAGGGTAAATAATTATTAGTATATGTAGGTCTTCTGTAGATTTTACTAAAAAAATTAACAGTTGTATCCCATTCTAGCTGCCCATCCAAATAACTAACTTTGTGCCCAACTTCTCCTAACGTGAAGGATAAAAAAATTGCTACTAGCGTTTAATTCCTCTAAAAACTGTGTATGCTCATCTACAGATCCTTTGACAATGAATAATAAATCAATAAACCTGCAATAAAAAATCACTTTAGAGTACAAAGTTAACTTAGCCAAGACCTCTCTCTCCCACCATCATATAACTAAACCTGAGAAAGCAGGGGGTACTGTGGCCCCCATTGCAATACCACGCAGTTGTTTGTAATATTTCTTGTTAAACACAAAAAAATTGTTCTCTAACAACAATTCTAAAATAAAGCTATATAATTTAATTGAAAATCTGAGAGACATTTTTAATTACAATTAGGCCATTTGCAGTTAAGCACAGTGGAACAAGAAGAGTCACTCCACAATTTTCATTAAGGGTGTTGCCACAGGAGAGACCAAGATTATTTGAGCATGGAGTTTATATATTTCTTCTGGAGAAACAAGCTCTGAACATTAAAGCCATTTGAATTAATGAAGTGGTTAAAACGGGGCAGAATTTTTCACTATTGCAGAAGTCAATATATTAATCTTTCCATTACAGAACAAGTCTGCTTTTTTTGCAGGCATGAGCGAAAGGTTGCTGTTTTGTCCTTCTGGTCGGTATTCAGTGTATAGTGTGATGATTTCTGTAAGACCTAAAGTTGTTCAAGTCCTGCCTGTTTCACACTGCTTATTCAGTATGGACAGGTATATTTTCTTGGTCATTCTGGGTAAGTGGTGCTTTTTGGTGAAGAGATTTCACAGGGTAAGCTTATTGATAATTGTGCTTTGTGTAGAATTAAAATGATGTGGGTTATCGACGAGTGATGATATTATTTTTTTGGGGCACCAGTCATCCTATGGAGTTTATTAATATATACATTACTGCTAGAGAATTTCAGACTATATATAGTGATGCAACCATGACCTTTGCAAACATTGCTATTTTTCCATGTGGCAAATATATGTATATGATCAATAAGTATGTCTGCCGAGGTCCTATGGTCACAGACTCAGGAATGCTGTTAGGATCTGAACATAGTATTGGATGGGCACATTTCACCTCCCTGATTTGATGTTCTCATACTTGGTATCTTGCACAATTTAAACAAATCCATGTAAGAATGTATATGTATAGATATAAGAATCATCATTGTTTCTATACTAAAGCTGATGAATGTTTTGGATCAAAGCTTCCGCACCAGGACTGATGGAGATCCAACTGATGGAATCATGACATTAGCCAGGGACTAACACTGATCTTTGGCACACAGAGACAGACTGTCAGTGCAAAGTGCAATAATGAATATTTACTTTCCTGTACTTGTGAAACTTGTTTCAGGTCCAATGTGTTTTTGAAAGCATTTTACAAAAATAGCAAGTCCCTGTTGTTCTTTTAGCCAGGGGATGAAAAGTAGTTGTGATATCTCAAATTATTTTGCCACATTTCAGTAATGGCAATGTATAAGGATTACATAGTTTGGCCAGATCATCTCTTATTCTGTTTTGTTCTTAGCACTTGCACTCCATGTACTTATCTGAGCAATGCTGATCCACTCCTTTGTTAGCCAAACCATCAGTGCAGTCCAAAAAATGGTGATTATGGAGAAATGGCCAAAGTACTGTCTGCATATCTCCCTTACAGTAATTTAAAGATGAAGTACTTTCAGACAGATGTGATAATACCAGATGTAGAATATCCATTATCATTTTTAGAGAAAATTTACCATATATTTTCTTTAGCTGCTGCATATGTGACAGTTTTTGCTAATACTACAAACCAAGGAAAAGATGCAGCAGAGCAGCCATCCCTAACAGCACTGTACTCAAGACAAAGGCATTTGTTCTTTAATTAGTACAGAACTGTCTAACCACAGTCACAGTGATGTATTAGGACTGCTATGAGTATCACTGCCAACCACAGAGTAGCAAGTATTAATGGAGTAGTTTTGAACCCCACTCTTCCATTACTGGATAAATGATGTTTGATCTCAACAAGGTCAAACAGAATGAGGTGATAAGAGTGTTTGCAGGACATGAGTCACTTGCATACACTTGTTTGTGCAATTATACCAATAAATGAATTCCAGCCAAGACCAGGTTACACTGCATCATTCAATGTATGTATGAATCTGAGACCACAGTGATGGTATTTAAATATGTCAGAATGCAAGAATACTAGTTTCCATTTTATTACTAGATTGGATGGGAAGGAAAGCTTCCTGAAAATAGTCATCAAGTGCAGAAAAAGGCAGAAAAATATATTAGAGTAAAACTACATATCAGAGGGAAGTGTGATGCGGACAGTGCTATCATGATGCCAGTTCAATATAGTGTGGATGGGAACAATCAAACAAGAAACAATACATTCCATGCCTATATGGCTCCACTAAAGGGATCTTTGAGTCACCAATGGATATTAAAGGCAGCATGAATACAATGTGGGGCTAGAAGGTTGGCTATAGTTTGCTTTTTATTTCCAGTAGTATCATGGTTAAATTCATTTCAGGACTGTAGTGTTCATTTTATGTAAACAACTGTGAGATTCCTACACATTAACCTCTATTACTGGTGTGGGCAAGGGTGCCAGAAGCTAGTGAAGGCTGGATGGAGGCAAGACAAAAGGGGCACTTGGTGATCTAAAAGGGCATTTTCAGCTGTTAAATATTAGTGGGTGGTGGCAAGTGGTACTACTGTATAGTCTGGGTAAAAGGGGCACAGCTGGAGAACCTGTGCCAGCCTTTACCAGGAGTGCCTGTGTGGTTGTATATAACTCTTATCTCAAAGTGTGTTTGTGTGTCAGCTATTAGGGCTGGGACACAAAGCACTGTTTGGACAGAGAGGGTGCTGGAGGTTTTAGCTTGCCCACTAGGCTGAGACCTGGACCCTATAGCTGTGCCAGTGGGGAGACATATTGGGGACCTGGAGGAAAGGGAGAAACTAGCCCCCGACTGACTGTGATCTCTGTGTGCTCTTAAAGGAAACTGTACTTTACTGTGTGTGTATTTATTATCCTTTCCCTATATGGGCACCCCTCACTGGTGTTAGTTGTGAGGATTGAGGCTCCTTCATTGCTGGGCCAGTGCACGGGCATCACATATTAATTGCTTGGCAGTGGTGGGATATCCACACCACATATAAATTGGTTGGCAAATACTAATTGGATTGTAGTGGTGTGGGTAGTGTGAATTCCTGTAGCTTGTGTACAGTGATCACTGAAGGTGTTTTGTACTCTAAATCAGCCATTCAGTGAAGACTCAGAGTTCAGATCACAATTGTTTTATTTCTTTTGTTAGCTTAGTTTGCAAGGGAGAGCAGGCAAGAATGTCAGCAGAGAAGTATGGAAAGCTGACAAGTAGCCAGCCGGCTGAGATGTGCCAGTCTAGGGGACTGGTGCATGGAAACCTGACTAAGGCAGACATGCTTGCAGCTTTCATCACAGCTGCATCAAAAAACAGCAACCAGGAAGATGATCAGACTGGCAGTGGAGATGTACCACACCCAGAGAATGGACAGCTCAACCATTCTGCAGAGGACTTAAAAATCCATCTGGAGCTAAAGAGAATTGAGTTGGAGGCCAGGCGTTTGAAAATAGAAGCAGCTGAGAGAGACTGAGGCATCTAGAGAGTGAGGACAATGAAAAACTCTGATGTTTAAAGGCTGAGGAGAATGAGAAACTGCTATGCCTGGAAGCTGAGGAAAAGCAGCGGCAGAGGCAGCATGAAAAGGAGATGCTGACTCTTCGCCAGAGTCATGGAGGTAATGGGGAAGGGAGTAACCGCACCCCAGAAGCACAAAAAGTAAGTACATTTCTTCCACAGTTTAAAGAGGGGGATAATTTTGATAATTTCATTCATATGTTTGAGGGGGTATGTAAACAGTATGATGTCGACCAAAGGCTCTGGGTACAGTTCCTGACCCTCCTACTCCATGGTAAAGCTGTTAACTGTGTTGTCTAAACTTGCTGAGCATGAATGTTTTGATTATACTGTTGTTAAAAATTGCTTGTTAGAATGTTTCAAGCTAATACCTGAAACTTATAGGAAAAAGTTTCGTGGACATAGAAGCAAGGCAGATGAAAGTGTGTGTGAATATGTTGCTGAACTGAGCACTTATTTTCATAGGTGAGTGAGGGGATGTCAGGTCACCACTTTTGAAGGGCTGGCAGAGCTTTTGGTGACGGAACAAGCCCTTAGCACTTTGCTTGAGGACATGAGGATCTGGTTAGCTGATAGACAATGTGCTACTTCAGATGAGTTGGAAAGAAGAAAGACCTATAGCTAGCAAGCAGGGCATCCCTGCACAGGAAAGATACCCCCAGTACTGCTCCTGGGTCTAAAGGAACCCATGATGGGCAGCACAGACTGCCCCAACAAAATCTGCCAGTAGCAGGAGAAGTCATTAGTCCAGTTACATGTCCAGGACCTAGAGTTAAATGTATTGAATGCAGCCAGTGGGGCCATGTGGCATACAGATGCCCATGGAGGCAAGGCGGGGAAGAAAAGGTGAGGAAGCCAGTAAGTAGGAAAGACAAAATGCCAATAGTAGGTTGTCTTGAGACAACAGGGACGCTGAACTACCATCCTGCAGATGTTCTAATAGGGAAGGATTTTGATGAGGCAGTACCATGTGTTTATGAACTTACACGCAGCCAGGCTTCGAGACAAGCAAGTGGGTCTGGTAGCCTGGGGAGACCCAGACAGACTGCATACTTGCAGCCAGGACTGGTGAGGTGGTTACTTCAGGGAGGGAGCTACTTTGTAGCAGTGACATTGAATGTGAGCTACAGCTGCTTGTGGGTACTGAAGTTCCTTGGACAGAGTGACTGCAAAGGAAGAGGTGAGTAGTAGTACCCAGGCTGACAGTGAGGCACCACTGCCAGAGGATGCCAGACTTCCTGTGAAGGGGAGCTGGGAAAGGTTACAAAGAGAGAGTTGAGACAGGCTCAGCTCTCAGACCCTATATTTCAAGGCCTGAGAGAGGTAGCTAATGAGAGACCTTATTCTGAAGGGAAGGGAAGGGGGAATGTGTATACTGGGACAAAGGGTTACTGTATAGAGAGTCGACCCCTAAGGGAGGGCTAAGGTGAGAGAGTACAGCAGTTGGTAGTGCCTAGAGCCTGCCATCTGGCACTTCTAGCCATAGCCCATGATATTCCCTTTTCAGGTCATATGGGTACGAAACATACAAAGAGATGTATTATGCACAACTTCTATTGGCCTTGAATTTCCAGAGATGTAACAGGGTACTGCAGGACCTGTGAGCAATGCCAAAAGGTAGGCAAGGCATGAGACAAGTTGAGAGCTCCTTTGATGCCTTTGCTTGTGATTGAGGAGCCATTTCAGAGGGTAGCTATGGATATTGTGGGGCCTCTGAGTACACCAGATTCCACAGGGAAAAAGTACATCCTAGTGGTAGTAGGTTATGCTGCAAGATACCCTGAGGCAGTGGCTTTGCCCTTTATTGAGGCAGAAAAGGTGGCAAATGTTTTGTTAGAGATGTTCAGCACAGTAGGTTTCCCAAAGGAAATACTGACTGACAGAGGTGCCAATTTCATGTCAGACCTGCTGGCTTGTCTGTGGAAGTATTGTGGGGTGAAGCACCTGAAGACCACCCCCCCCTACCATCCCCGGACTAATGGTCATGTTGAGAGGTTAAACTCTACAGTGAAGTCCATGCTATGGATATTTGCAGACCAGTTCAAGAGGGAGTGGGACAAATATTTGCCCCATCTGTTGTTTGCTTATAGAGAGGCTCCCCAGGAATCCACAGGTTTTTCACCCTTTGAGTTGCTGTATGGCCATAGGGTGAGGAGACCTCTATATTTAATTTGAGATGAGTGGGAAGGTGAGTGTGAATCTCACAAGGAGTCCTATTTGTGGCATATGTCCTAAACCTCAGGACAAGGCTCAGGGAAATGATGGGCTTGGCCCAGAAGAACCTGGCAGAAGCCCAACAACAGAAAAAGGTGTGGTATGACTGGAATGTTTGAGCTAGAGAGTACACTGTAGGGCAGCAGGTAATGGTTCTCATTCCTGTCAGACACAATAAGCTACAAGCAGCTTGGGAGGGAACCTACAGGGTGGGTAAGAAAGGTAAGCGATGTTAACTTCATGGTGGAACTGCTAGGCCTTTGGCAGGAGCACAAATTGTATCATGTTAACATGCTGAAATCTTACCATTATAGGGGGCACTGCAGTAGCTTGCAGGAGGAGTCTGAGGGAGATCTGATGACTGATCTCCTCAGTGAGGCTTGGACTGACACCTCACTGCAAGGGGTAGCAATGTCCCAGCAACTATTGCCTACCCAGGTTCGAGAAATCCAAGCAGTGTTACAGGAGTTTGGGGACATGTTCTCTGGGAAACCATGGTGCACCCACCTGGTGCAGCCCCAGGTGGATACAGGACCCCAAAGGCCTATTAAGAAGTCCCTTATATGGTGCCTGAGAGAGTCAAACAGACTCGGGGAGGAGATACAGGAGATGTTGGAATTAGGGGTAATTCAAGAATCCAACAGTTCCTGGGCCTCCCCAGTGGTGCTGGTGCCAAAGAAGGATGGCAGCACCAGGTTTTGTGTGGACTACAGGAAATTAAATAGTCACACAGAGTCAGATGCTTACCCCATGCCTAGGACAGATGAGGCCCTAGAGCAGCTGGGTGGGGCTAAGTATCTTACCACCACTGATGTTACCAAGGGTTACTGGTAGGTGCCCTTGGCTCCTAGTGCTAGAGAGAGGTCAGCCTTTGTGACTCCTTTTGGCTTGTATGAGTTCACAAAGATGCCCTTTGGGATGAAAAATGCCCCAGCAACTTTCCAGAGAATGGTAGATCATATCCTAGCAGGCACAGGAGGGTTTGCCCTTGCTTACCTAGATGATATTGCCGTCTACAGCCATTCCTGGCAAAACCACCTTCAACGTGTCAGGGAGATGCTAGCCAGACTACAGGGGGCAGGGTTGAGTATCAAGTCCAGCAAATGTCAGGTGGGTATGACAGAGGTCTCCTACCTGAGACAGAGTGGGGAGTGATAAGATCAGGCCAGAACCTGCCAAAGTAGAAGTCATTCAGGCATAGCTGGCACCTGTTACCAAAAAGCAGGTGAGGGCATTCTTAGGGACAGTAAGGTACTACAGAAAGTTCATCCCCAGTTATAGTACCATAGCTGCTCCCCTTACAGACCTAACAAGGAAGAACAGGCCAGATAAGATAGTGTGGACCACAGCCTGTAAGCAGGCATTCCGGGATCTTAAGGAAGCTTTGGGAGGGCCCCTAGTGTTAGCCAGTCCAGATTACAGCAAATCATTTGTTGTGCAGGTGAATGCTTTGAACCATGGAGCAGGGGCTGTACTTAGCCAGATTTCTTCAGAGTGAGAAGAGTACCCAGTGGTTTATCTCAGTTGTAGGCTCCAACCAAGGGAGGAATGCTATGCAGCTGTAGAAAAGGAATGTCTAGTCATATTGTGGACACTGCAGAAACTTCAGCCTTATCTGTATGGAAGAAAATTAACTGCAGTGACAGATCACAGTCACTTAACATGGTTAAACAGAGCCAGCCAGCAAAATGCCAGGTTGCTAAGATGGAGCCTAGAGTTGCAAGCATATGATATGTAAGTGCAGCACCACAGTGGGATTAGCAATGCCAACTCAGAAGGGCTCTCAAGACAGGGAATGGGGTAAGGTATAGACCTAACCCTCTCAAGCAATGTTTCTCAAGGGTCACATGAAAAACTAGCTTGAGTTCTCAATAGGAGGGATGTCACATGAAAAACTAGCTTGAGTTCTCAATAGGGGGGAGATGTGTGAATATAGGAGAAGGCTGCCAGTCTAGCTAGATAGAATTTTCTAGATAATTGTGTCATATGTAAATATTAATGTAAGCCACAGGCTTGTTATCTTAAATATGAAAAGACTGTAGTGGATGTTGAACTGAAAAAAATGCATTCTGCTATAAGAAAGCTGATAAGTCAAGCATTTCATGACTATCTTTGATCTCAGGGCTTGGAGACGATATGTCTGGATGAAGGAATTCTGGCTATTGTCTTGAGACCAGAGTTAATTGCTAGAAGTTTCATGTATAATTTATTTTATTGCTCTGGCTTCCTGACCAGCTGCAAGATCAAAAGGGCTATTAACCTCTGAGTTTTTGTTAGCCTGGGAGCCAGAAAGAAATAATGTAATCTGAAATGAATCAGTGGCACTGTGTTATCAGTTTAAGGACAGAAAGAATCAGAGCATTTGAGCATTTGTCTTGAGAACATCCAAAATTACCAGCACTGTGTTGCTCTATATGTAAGTTTATTTTAGAACTGTGTTTTCTCTTAGATATAGCTCGGAACTAGGAAGATTAGATTAGTTTTTCTCTATTGATGTCAGAACTTTTCTACTGTATTATTTTAAGTATTTCTCTGTGATCTCTAAACTCTTAGGTTCATAGGTTGGTACTAGGCTATCAGCCCTAGGGCCTATACAAGCCTAGCCATAACAATTCCCTGGCTATTTCTTCCCACATTATTTACTTTCCTGGACCCCTGTCTTGCAGGGCGACTGACGTGATCCCTGGGGTGAATTTCCTTTCTCCCATCCAATCGTCAAGGTTCCTCTTGAAGAGGTCCAAAGAGGCACTCTGCTTGACATGTATGGGCAATCTATTCCAGAGTCTGGGGAGTCTCTGGGTCATGAACCTATCCCTCCAGCATGTTTTGTTTATTGTGATGACAAGGTTTAGATCCCTGGAGCGTGTAGCTCTGAGGGATTGGGATTTCTTTAAGTGTAGCATGTCCAACAGCTCTGGGTTTGACATGGCCTTGTATGTTAAGCAGAGATCGCTTCTGAGTAGACGATATGCAACAGAGTATAGCTGGAGTTTTTAAGGCCGTCAGCATAGGGCATCTGCTTTAGGCCTGTGATTCTTTTAGTGAGGTATTTCTGAGGCCTTTCCAGTTGTTGCAGATGTCTTGAGAGGTACATACCAAATGGGGCATTGTATTCTATAATGGGTCTAATGAGGGATGAGTACAGTGGGACAATGACCTCCTTTTTTCTGGATGAAAAGCCCTTTGTGATGAAGTGTGCCACATAGAAGGATCTCCTGACTGTTGTGGCGATGTAGTTATCGAAGGTGAGACCACTGTCCACCTGTGTCCCTAAGTCTCTTATCACACTTTCTGTGTTTAGTGTACTGCCACCTATGTGGTAATTCATGGATACATGTTTTTTCCCAAAGGGGATAACAATACATTTCTTGGCATTGAGCTTGAGCCCATGGCTCTGGCACCAAGCATCTGTTTCTGTAAGGCCCTTTTGTAGAGTATCCACATCATTTGGGGATTCAATAATGGCTCCCAGTTTGCAGTCATCTGCAAACTTTGTTAGCCAGAGTCCCTTATTGTTGACCTGTACTTCAGAGAAGTAGATGCCAAACAAGAGCGGCCCAGGACTGAACCCTGAGGTACTCCACTTGTCACTTGTCTGGAGCTGGATTTGGAGTCGGCTACTTTTACAGTGTGGGTTCTATCAGTAAGCCATTTAGCAACCCATTGGGTGACATAGGGATTAATGCCCAACTTAGTAAGTTTATCTATGATTCCAGAGTGTGGGATGGTATCAAAGGCCTTGGCAAGGTCTAGATAGGCTGTGTGGACCACCTTACCCTTGTCCATGGTTCTGGAGACTGATTCAAAGAAGTCAATCAGGTTCAGGAGACAAGATCGGCCCTTCACAAACCCAAACTGGGTGGGGTCCAGTGTTTGAAGGTTGCCAATGTCTTTGTTTATAAGTTCCATGATAATACGCTCCATGGCCTTGCAGATAAGGCTTGTCAGACTGATGGGATGGTAGTTTCTGGGATCCAAGGTGGATCCACCCTTGTGGATTGGGATAACTGTAGCTCTGCGCCACTAAGTGGGCACGAAACCTGAGGTGAGGCTATGATTAAACATGACACTTAGGTGAGGTGCCAGTTCATATTGTAGTTCATGTAGTACACAGCCCGGGATGTCATCTGGTCCCATGGACGCTGTATTCTTGGCTTTAGAGAGTGCATTTTGTACCTGTGTGGCCGTTATTACTGGAATTTGGCAATCTTCCGGTATTGAGATGGGCCATTTAGGGGGTGAGAGGGGGGTGAAGTTGGCACTGAATCGATCTGCCAGGATGATTAACACAGTGTAGTACAGAGTATTGTCTTGTATTTTTATTATTTATTATTAAATATTTTTAAACCCTTCAACTATGGCTGTTTTATGTAGAGATAATTTAAGCTCTAGAGTACACTGCATGTATATAGTGATACTGGCCAAGCCACTCCAATAAGTCTTGACTATTCAGTCACACTTACCATTTCGATAATAATATTGCACAGTATAATTGGACACCCTTTCATAAGGGCCTTTTAGTAGCTGATAAATATTAGTGGGTGGTGGCAAGTGGTACTACCTTATAGTCTGGGTAAAAGGGGCACAGCTGGAAAACCTCTGTCAGCCTTCCCCAGGAGTGTCTGTGTGGTTGTATATAACTCTTATCTCAAAGTGTGTGTGTGTGTGTGTGTGTGTGTGTGTGTGTGTGTGTGTGTGTGTGTGTGTGTGTGTGTGTGTGTCAGCTACTTGGGCAGGGACACAAAGCACTGGTTGGGCAGAGAGGGTGCTGGAGGTTTTAGCTTGCCTACTAGGCTGAGATCTGGACACTATAGCTGTGCCAGTGGGGAGTCTTATTGGGGATCTGGAGGAAAGGGAGAAACCAGCCCCAGACTGACTGTGATCTCTGTGTACTCTTAAGGGAAATTGTACTTTACTGTGTGTGTGTACTTATTATCCTTTCCCTACATGGATGCCCCTCACTGGTATTAGTGGTGAGGATTGAGGCTTCTTGATTGCTGGGAAAGTGCACGGGCATCACATAAGGCATTATTTTCACCTCTAATTTTAATAGCATAATAGTGTTTCTTTATGAGTTTACTTAACTCCCTAGTAGTCATGCCTATGTAAAATACCATGCATCCAGAACACATAGCAACAGAAACTACATGCGAGGTGTTACATGAAAATCTACCTGGTACTGAAATAGTCCGATCTAAATGTAACAGGCACACATAAGGTCCTTCATGGATATATCTGCAAGCAGTGCAACTAAAACATTTATATGTGGCTTTATGTTTGTCTGACAGTGGAATTATGATTCTGGTGTCAGCATGTTCTAATACATTTTTTATGCTACCAGCTTTTTTATAAACAAAACTAGGAACATTCCCCAAAATTGCTGACAAATCACTAGTCCCACTAACAATTTTCCAGTTATTCTTGATTATATTTTTAATCATTTCGCCATCTACAGACATATGTATGACACATCTAGGAGGGCATACCATCTCACCACAACTTAAAGAATTCTCCTTTTCTAACAAACCATGTGTTAAAATTGGTGGAAAGTCTGTGGACCTTCATCTTAAAATCTCAGCAGCTAAACAATTAAACAAAGACTCTGAATATCCCCTAAATAAAAACAATTTGGTAATAAATTTCATTTCTGTAAGGAAAACATTCTCCTCACTAGTCTACCATGAAGCTGTAATATATTGTCCTTTGGGAATATTATGCTTCATAAATATCGGGTGATTACTATGGTAGTGCAAATAAGTATTGACATATGTTTCTTCTGTATATTTTGCTGGAAAAATGTTTGTTAATTGTGTTCCAACTTAAAGCGACATCTAGATAATTGACCTGGTGACGAAAATCACTTAAAGTGAACTTTATAAATTCGTTACTAGCATTTAACTGATCTAAAAAACTATAATTTTTTCCTCCAGGTCCCTTAATAATAAAAAACAAATCATCAATAAAATGACAATAAAACAAAATGTCAGTAGCTAAAGTGATATTAACCAAACATTCACGTTCCCACCAGGCCATCACTAAACCTGCAAAAGCAGGGGCTACTGTAACCCCCCCCCCCCCATCGATAACCTGTATTAATTGCTTATAATATTTTTTATTAAACACAAAAAAATTGTTTTCTAACAATAGTTTCAGCAAAAAAAAAATACAAGTCCCAATAGAAGAGCCAGACCAAGTCATATATTTGTTTAAAAAATTAGAAATAAACTCTAAACCTAACTCTTGAGGTATAGATGTGTATAAAGATACAACATCTACTGTTAATAAAAATAAATCGTTGTCTCTTATAACACTGCTATTGTCACTTAAACTAAACTCTAAAAAAGACCATGAATCCTTGACATAAGAAGGCAGATTTTGAACCAAAGGATTGAACAACCTGTCTAGATATAAAGATATACCTTCAGTAACATTACCAGATGAGTAAACTATAGGCCAAAAAGGGGGGTTAGTAGGGCTCTTATGTATTTTGGGTATACCAAAAAGAATACCCACCTTGGGGTTAGCAACTGTGGAAAACTCATATAAATCAAGTGTCAGATCACCATTCATATAATAATCATAAAGAGCATACTTGATATACTTGTAGCTCCTTTCAATAGTATCAAAATTAACTTCACAATACTCATTCTGATTGTTTAAAAGATTTTCCATAGCTTTAATGTAGTCCACAAATTGCATAACCACCAAACCACCCCCTTATCGGTCTTCATAAACCTCAAATCCTGTCTGTTTCTAAATTCAAAAAGCACTTTCCTATCTTCCATGGACAAATTAAAATAAGGACTTACAGGTTTGTTGTCTAACAATCAGGGGCAGCTCATGCTACTAGGCTGCAGGACTGCAGCCCCCCCCAGCTGTAAAACAAAAAGAAAATAAAAGCAAAAATGCATTGCGGAACATCGCACATGCACGGCATTTCCAATATCCGGACTGTTGGTGAACCAGACTGGAGCATGTGCACAGAATCCAGATGGTCTCACCAGCAGTCCGGATTAGGAAGACAAGCATTCAGCAGCATATCCCAGAAGTCTATGCAGTTACAACTGCATAGACTGGAAGTGGATCAGACTGCAACATCTGCAGGCTGGGTAGCACCCAGCTTGCTCTCACAGGAAGAACTTGCTCTGCACTGGCATTTGGTGGAACTGCAGGAAGGAATAACTCAGTGTGGGCTTTCACGGAAGAGTGAGTGAGTGGAGTGAGTGGAGTGAGTGAGTGGAGTGAGTGAGTGAGTGAGTGAGTGAGTGAGTGAGTGAGTGAGTGAGTGTGTAATGCCCCAGTTGCTATATGGTGGTGGTAGAGAATCAGGCTTAAACCCTGTACCTTGAGCCCAGGTTGCAAGAGCCTGAGTTTCCCACCCATCACCATTTGTAAATAATTTGCAGATTTTTGCCTCATATTTGTTCTGTTCTGTTCCACATAAAATCTGTGGTTTCTGTATTTTTGTCTTTACATAGTTAGTAGTGCAGTGGTAGCATTGTTGCCTGACAGCTACAGGTTCTGGCTGAGGTGCCTTCTGTGTGGAGTCTGCATTGCCATCCCTGTGTTTGTGTGGGTTTCCTCTGGGTGCTCTGGTGTCCTCCCATCTTACAAAGACATGTGTCTGGAGTGTTTCTCCCTAGGCCTCTGCTGAAAATTGGCTTTTGTTCCAAGTCAGACTTTCCTGTTTAACAAATGTTAAATAAATAAAAATGACAAGCATTTGAGTTTCAGACTTCATATTCTTCAGAAAGTACATGGTAACACAGAACCTTTTATTCTAGTAATTTTCTAAGTTTATAAGATAGATATTCCAGGTTTTTATGTGCTAAGATTGAAAGCTATGGCAAGAACTGAATTCACTGAATATGTTTGAGGGCTTTATTCCCCTATTATTGGCTTTGTTCATGTGTTTTGTGCTAAGAGGTTGACAGCTATGGTGAGAACTGAATTCACTAAATGGTAGCCATTTAAGTTTCAGTCTTCTTCTCTTTCACAAAACATCTGATTTGGCATAGTGGTATGTTGCTCTGACTGTTTTACACAGGGTCCTGGGTTCAAAACTTGGCAGTAAAATGTATGGTGGTAACACAACATTTTATTCTAGCAACTTTCCAACATTATAAAAGCAATGTTTAAAATGTGCCCCTGGTTTTTGGGCTTTTGTCGTCCCCCCCCCCCAATAAATTTTGGCTTTTTCCAGATTTCTTGAGCTGCAAAGTTCAGAGATACAGTTGAGTGTTGAGTAGATTTTACAAGGAGCTGAGAGCTGCAGTGGAGCAAAAAATTAGTGTTGCTTATGCTGAGTCTGCTTGCATTGTTAACAGCACAACAGGTAGTGTACTTGCTTTTGATGCAGAAGGCTGTGGGGTCTACTCCCACAGTAGGTAAATATATTGCTGATACTGTACTGTGTTGCAAAGGGGGTGGATGCTGCAGTCCTTTTTAGCAAAGATATCTAGTAACTATGAACCTGTTATCAGTTTGCCATCCATTCTCTATTGCAATATTACTAACTCATTTTTTTAGTGTAACATAAGCGATTTATTCCTCAAGGGTGACAGGCACTTTATTTGTAGATGAAACAATGAAATATAAAGTTGTTTGCTAGCAGCAACCTCTTCATTAGTTACAGATCTCTTTAATGTGGAATTATTTAGATGACTTTTACTTCTTTAGAGATTGTGCATATTTACTGATACTGGTGGACTGTAGAAGTTTGAGTAGACTTTTATGATGGAAATGTTCTGAATTGGACAGTTTTGTCATTATTGGTGCATGCATTTTGTTTCATTGTTTACTGGACAAATGTTCAAAAAATTTTAAAACACCTTCTAAAACTGTACTGTATTGTACAAGGAATATACTTTAATACAATCAGGAAGGTGTATCAAAGAGCATGTGTATGTTTCATGTGCAAGGAGCCTGTGATGTGAAAACAGCCCAACGTTAATCTTTATCTGTCACTGGCAAAATGTATTTTCTTTGAATGTGGGTTTCAATGCTGTTTCAATGAATGTGAGTTTCAAGGGCAGAGAAGTTTTAATCCTAAGTATGTTTTCATTGTGAGACTGTATTGCTTTGTTTAGCAGATATCCATTAGTGTTTGTGCTGTAAAATGCAAAATAAAACTTTCAAATGAAGTCCAACTCATCACAGAATTAAAGCAGTATGCACATTAGTGTTTACGATAAATTGGGTGAAATAGCAAAGTAATTGTTCATTGGAATGGCTGCAGGGGGGAGGCTCCATTTGACCAAGATTTTGTGAGGGTGGAAGGGCGGCAAACTCAAAGACAGCCCCAGCTGAACTATACCTCTCTAATGTCCAGATTTTTGCAGAATGAATAGGCTTTTGCTTCTTACTTTTGGTTTGTTCCTCATAAAATTTGTGGTTTCAGGCAAATCATTTAGGAATTAAGTCACTAAATAATGACAGACACTGAGTTTCAGACATCATAACCTTCAGAAAAATGCATGCTAAAGCAAGACCTGTTGTTCTATCAACTGTCTCAGTTTATACAAGAGCAATTTTTAGTACTGTTTATATGTTCCCCCAATATATTTGGCCTTGTCCAGATTTCCTGCATTAACAGGTTGAGAGGTACATGAAAATAAATTGCTTTATAGAATAGTCATATCCAAACCTCGTAACTGTCCCCGATTTTGGCACAGAATGTTGCTCTTCCCCTAATAATCCCTCCACAAAATAACAATTTTGGAAGAAAACATGGAGGGTTTACAATTAATAAATAACTATAATAATCAGAGTTATAGATTACTTTTATTTCAGAAATGCATGTAGATTCTTTTATTTTGTCAGCTGCTCAAGTTAGCAGTACTAATATTAAAAAAGTGTCCCTTCTTTGACAGGTTCCCAGCTGTATTGTGTGACTATTTTATATTTTTGCATCATATTCTGGTCCATTTTTCATAATTGTGTTTTTTTGGCAAATTAGTGGCAAATCATTAAAGACTTAAGTTAGAAAATAATGACAGACATTTGCGTTTCAGATTTCATACTCTTCAGAAAATTCATACTAACGCAAGACCTACTATTCTATTATCTTTCTAAGTTTATAAGAGCAATATTTAAAAATTGTCCTTATTTTTGGGCCTTTGTCCCACTTCTATGTATGGCTTTGTCCAGATTTCTTGCTCTGAGGTTGAGAGGTATGACAAATGTGTCAGGGTCATCACAGTCAGCCAGAGACATTTCAAATTGTGACATACTTGTTGTACCTCATGTAGTGACTCTGGATGTGTCCAAGCAAGGCAAGGAGCAGTTATGCAGTGTAAATGTGCAGAGTATCCCCCCATCCAAGGTAGAGACAAGTACTACAGTGGCTTTTCATCTGTCCTTGATTTTGCAGAATGTTCTGGTTTCTGTCATATTTTTATACTGTTGATTTATGCTTATTATTATTCAGAAAGTGCCTGTTGCACTGTGTTTAAGTAGCAATGCTTTAATGACCATCAGGTAAGCTTGTCTGAGATTGTAAGATGCAAGTAAGCTTTAATAAGCATACTGTTAAAGAATTGCCAACATTGAAAGCCTTTCTGTTGTTGCCATGCAGAGAATACTTACATAACTAGATAACATATAATCCTTGGGTAAAGAAATGCATATGACAGTATTTGTAATACAGGACAGAATTACATTATTTTGAGAAGCTCATTACATTTGTTGGAGACTTGCAGTCATCTTTGCAGGCTTTACTCATAAACTAAACAGAATACCAATCTATCATGTGTGGTCCATAGCCTGTACAGTAATCGTTAAGGCAATGTATCTTGAGCTTGTTTCTTGTTTGCTTTTCATTTTTTACTTTGATTATGTTTTCCCCGTGAAAAAAGTAGATAGTTGTTGTCAGGCAGCAGGTCTTTTTGGGTTAAGAAACATTTTTACAAGTGGGGATATCACAGAAATTGTTACTTTCTGCATGTTACTTGGTACTTTAATAAAGCTGAATATAAATTATAATTATAACTGCAGTGCAAGGAGAAGTGGTTTGAGTTGAGTGCTGCTTGTTTTTCTTATACTCAATTTTGACTGGCATTCCAGAAATGTATTTTAAGTTATTTATTTTTTCATGCCTCACAACCTTTTTGCTTCCATCTAGATATTAAGTAAGCTGTCATGCAGCCAATGCAGTGAAATTTTTTTTTCTTCTACACTTCATGTTGTCTTGATTAGACTCGGGCAATATATTTAATTAAAGTTACAGTTTTTGTGGTTTTGAACATAGCTCCTCCCCTTTCTAGTTGGCTACACTCCTTCCTATTGACCCCACCCATTCAGCTGTCTCCTGCAGCCCTCCCCTTTGATTTGAAGTCACCAGCCACCACTGCTAACAATGAACGTATTTCATTAGAACAAAGCATTTCAAAGACTCTTCAGGTATTGTGCAACGCTGGATTAAATACAGACAGCTTTCTCACTGTGACTGCTGACATCACATCAATGTCTTTCATAATAAAAGACAAATTAAATTTTCTTGTATGCAGTTTCAATCCTAATAGAGTATTGGCAAGGTCAGCAAGTTTGCTCAGGATACAACCTAAACCAAGCTGTAACAAACCCTCCTGACCATTAGTCAATTCAAAGTTAGTCAAATTGTATATTTTAATAAGAGAACTGAGATCACAGTCTAAAACTGTCCTCATCTTCGGCAATGGCTCTTCCCTAGATTTTGTTTGGAACCTATTGCTTTGGACAAACCTTTTTCATTTTTTGAGCCAATATTCTCATTGTTGGAAGGACTCATAGCAGACCTATTCAAATTTGATGTCAATGATGTTGCATTAACCAATTATTCAATAAACCCATTGTTCTATGTTAAAGGAAAACACATAATATATATAAAACCATGCAATACAACTACATACCTAACTTTCTGTCTTCTAAAAACATTTAATATTGACTGTGTCATTGAGTCCAGGTGGGCTGTCAGCTCCTAACCTTAGTTGCCACAAGGTTTCTTTTCTTTCTACTCTGTTTTTGATATTAACCCCCCCTCACATCTTTGTTGATGTGTTCTGAGATAGAAAAGGAGAATTATTAGTGAGATTATAATTTCTTAAATTCTCCTCACAATCAAGAGGTGGGCACAGCAGGTCACTGTAACTTATTTGGCAATACAGAAAATGTGGCCATTATTTCTCTAATTTTCTACTTAGTATGTATCATTTTGTTTTTAAGTATACAAAAAAGATCACCATATCTTGTTTGAACCTGTGATGTGGTCATCATTTAACTTTTCACACAAACCTTAGAGATATGCACAGAAGATCGCTATAGCTTGTGTAGGGGTAGTGTACTGTCTATTAGCAATAAACTGGCCTATATGACTGATCATTTTTGCACTTTGCTCACAATCACACAATCAGAAGTGTACACAGGTGGCTAACTATGTGGGTGGGGGTGTTAGGGAGAAGGGGACATATTCTCAATATACATTCAAGATCAACAAGTTATAATAATTTTACTATAATCTGGTTATCAGATGGATACCTAGAAGGTAAATGCCTTTTAGAGGTGGAGGTGAAGACAGAAGCTATATATGACAGAGGCCATTTATTCATTCACTTTCATCCTAAACTAACATCACAGGGATACACAGCAGGTGACTATACTTTTTTTCTTTTGACACTAAAACAGGCACTCTTCTAGAATATGATTCATGTATCTTTGCAAGCATTTATCTTCTCAGTTTATTGGGAACTACGTTTTTGGGAATTTTGAACATTAAGCCTTGGACACAACTTACTTCTTCACTGAAAGAAAAAAAACAATTAGACAGAATTTCTTTACTTTGCCTTGATTTTTGTCTAGGCCATAGTTGTAACAAAAGGCTGGAAAAAAATAACTCTAAAATGTACCTCACAGCACACAGTACCCCATGGCTTCTGAAGCTCAATCAGCTTATTTCCTCCACAATTATTACAGTGCAGTCTTGACCACTGAGGGAGAGGTGAAAGGATGCAGGAAGAAAATGAAGAGAAAAAAAATAATTTATTTTTTAACCCACACTGTTTATTTAGGCCATATTTGGTTTACAAGGTTTGAAAAAATGTTCTAAAATACAACTCTGAGCATTTAGAATCCAATGACTTCCAAGGGACTGAGACCTTTGGTTTAATTTGATTATTTCCTGCTAATTTACTACAGTGTAATCTTGTCCAGTTAGGATATATTTAAAGAATGCAAAAACAAATTGAAGAGTATGATAAAGTATGAGAAAAGAAGAAAAAGTAAAGTGGGAGCAGGGTACACATTGGGGGCTACGTAGGGGGGAAAGTGGACAGCGACAGACATAGAGTCTTTTTCCTAGGGTTTCATTTCATCAAAGGCCAGAGTGAAAATATTCAGTACTGCCAGGGACTACCCCCATTTAAAGTGTTTTGCCACAATATAGTACTGCATCACAATATCTGGTGAGTTAAATACTACGATGCAATTTGCACAAGTGTAGCCATAAACACTTGGGCCATTTTTTTTAATAAAATGCTTTGTAAAACTTTTTATTAAAACCATGGCCCAAATCAATTTACCTTTTCTCTGTGTGAAGTCATGTAAGGTGGAAGCCCATAGACTTTAATGGATGCTTCTCTGTGCACGTGCAACATCACCCATTAAAGTCTAAGGGCGCCTCTCACATTTTCCCCTCAACTGATGTCACTGATTAAAAATCAAAGTTAAACCTCAGCATCATCAGCTCTGAGAAAACAAATTTCAAAAAGTTTTTCTTTAATGTTGGAAAAAATTTGCCAATACAGTAAAGATACAGAATGGCATTCTATGCAACAGGTAAGCAGCTTTTCAACAAGGTTTTCTACTCTCCATAAAACATTTTATAACACTGCAACATCTGGGTAAGAAAAAAAAAACAAGCAAGATGCTTGGTTTTCTCAGATTTCGTTTTATTGCATGTTTATTTACTATTACATATCATATACCCAATTGCTTAATAAACAGTATTAAACATACCCTTGTAGACACTTCTCAAGCTGTTTAACTTGAGTTTAGCTCCAGGCTTTGTCCCTGATGAGTGGCCATTGCAATGGTGATGCCCCTCCATAAGGGTTGCCTTGCAAGTGACCTGGGTAATTACATTCTTATGAGCCTTATAAGCCTCACTGGCAATATTATGAGGCACAGTATAACTAGCCTTACAAACTGTGATATCAAGACTCTTGTCAGACGTGACTATCAACAGTCTGGCTTTGTGAAGGTTAGATTATGCCTGTTTAACCTGGAAAACATCTTCAAAAGGGTTACAGAGGCTATAAATTATGGCATTGTAGTGCATATGTATCTTTTCCTGGTGGAGACGTTCAACACATTACCCATGCTGGGATCATACAAAAGCTAACTGTTTAAACAAAATTAACCTATATGTGGATACTATGGATAACAAACTAGCAGAAAGACAGAGCTGACATAGTGTGAGATGCAGATACCTCATAATTAAGTATGAAAGTGACCAGTGCTGTCCCTCAGATATCGGTGCTGAGACATCTCCTTTTTGGTATTTACTTATCAAATCTTCAAGTGCAGAGCCATGACTTCTATTTAACAAAGTTTGCAGATGGTTGAAAACTGGAGGTTGTTGTTAAGTCACCCTATGATATCCAAACTCTCCTAAATGAACTCTCCCTTATAAATCATTTGCATACTTAAAATGGTCTCAAACTAATGCTAAAAAGTTTAGTATCATCAATTTTGGAAGATACCTCCTCCACTCATCATACTTCACAGACAAGATGCTACTATAAAAAGGACATATTCTCAGGGACCCGGGTAATTGGGCTGACAACTCCATCTCCTTTTACCAGCAGGTGACAAAGGTTGTCAGGAAGTCCTTTTTTTCAGCCCACCTAACTACTCAGGGAATATCATCATAGTCTAGACAGGTAATCACTCCCTTATACGCAGCATTGATCAGGATATTTATTGAGTACAATGCCCCTTTGGGGTATATCTCATTAATAATATCAAACAATTGGCAAGACCCGAAATGTTCCTAACTAAAAAGATCCCAGAGCAAACAGAATAGGCTAAAAACTCTATTCCTTTATTCAGCATATTACAGACTTTTCAGGGAAGTTCTAGATCTCATGTTTCCAATATCTCCTACCAATAACAGAACCAGAAACCATAATCTTCACCAACAGACAAACAGAGCAAAGCACCTCAAAAACCTCTAGAATAACCTTTCCCTACATGTTAAGCAGTGCAATTCATTATGTTACTTTAAACCTAAATTTGATGACTGGATGGGTATCCACAAATTTACCTTGGGTTTGACTGATATCTCCCTATGGGAGAAAGGAAGTGCCAACTTAGGAAGGGTGCTAGCAAGGGATGGATGGTCATAAGACTAGTTAGCTTTGGAATATTTTTGAATCTAAACCGTTTTTAACACTTACTCCGGTAGCTTGTCGGGGAAATCCCTACCTACCCCCAGAATGATCCTGAATAGTGTAAAGTAGGTCTAAAAGAATGAATGAATAATTAAATACATCAACATGATTACTATCAGGAAATCAGTCAACCTCCAGTGAAATGTGCCCTTAAGGAAAATTCATATGAAAATTAGGTTATTAGGTAGGAGAGCCAAATCCAATCCTAGTACTCAGTGAATTAAAGGTAATAAACACAGATGTCTGTGCCAACTTATGGAATCATGCATACACTGTACAGTTGAGAGGTGCGTTCAAAAAGTAATGTTTGTTGTACATGAATGCAATGACCTATTGTACCTGTGTAAAGTGTTGTCTTTACTGTTCTTTATCCCGGGTTGTGCCTGAAAAGGGTGAATAGGCCAGTCTACTTACCTGTTAAGTAAATTGCAATAAATAAATATATAAATAAATAAACTAACTGTCCAGAATTTTGCAGAACATCCCACTTTTGCCTCATATGTTTGTCCTGTTCCTCATAAAATGTTTGATTTTCTGGTAAAGCACTTAGGATCATACCTCCCAACTCTCTAGAATTTCACAGAATGTCCAAATTACTGCTTCATATTTTTGGTCTACTCCTCATAAAATTTGGGATTTTCTGGCAAACCCTCGTGGATTGTGCTCACTTCATAATGAGACATTTAAGTCTGAGACTTCATATCCTTCAGAAAATATTGTCTAATGTAAAATCTGTTATCCTAACTGCTTTCTAAGTTTGTAAGAGCAATATTTAAAAATCTGTTCCAGATTTTGGCCCTTTATCTCCCCTTTATTTGTGGTTCTGTTCAGAATTCTTAAAAGTTGAGAGGTCTACTGAGGAGTACAGTCATTAATACCAGACATTAAAGTTTCCCTAGTTTTCAGCCTTCATTCCCTTGTTATTTTTCTCTTTGTCCAAATTTTTTGAGGAAGGAAGTTGATACGTATGCAGATGAAACACTCGCACAAGAATTTACATGCCATCCACAAGTTAAGGCAGCTGGATGTATTACTCAAATTGTCTTTTTTCAGCTGCCTGAGCTTGCGGTTTTCTCAGAAATGACAACACAAATGTTTCCATGTAATTGCTCTTCGGACATCAGTTTCAGGGCACATCATTGGGCAGCTGTTGAAAGTGTGTGTGTGTGTGGGGGGGGGGGTGTTTGCCTCCACTTGCTCTGTGGTTGTTACACATGGATGGGCTTATATATCATTATATGAAATAATTTACATGCAGTTTAAAAGTTACTTTGCTGCATAGCTCTAAACCTTCAATCTCTAAAATGTGGAACTCTATCCCCAGGATTCAATAACACCTACTAAGTGTACACTGTTGTGAGTGAACAGACAACACAGAAATAACTCGCACCTTCTTCCTCCTAATTTTAGTTTTCCTGGTGATATTCTTGCAGCTTTAAATTTTGACGAGGATTTATAATGGCTACCACAAAGTGAAGACTACATGCACACTTAGTGTAATCTTTATGAGTGACTAGAAAGCACAAAAATGTGATAAGAATGTTCTTGAATACATATCATGTACACTTAGTGTACACTTACTGTAGGCTTTAGTGAATCTGGCCCTATATCTATAATGTGGAATAAATGGGCAAAATATGGAACACTTACAAAAAACTTCAATTAGAAATCTCACAGCATGGTTAAAATGCATTACTTTATGCTTGCAAAAAGTTGTTTTGATGAATTAATATGATTCAGTATTACTTAAGGTGGGAATTTGTTAAAAAGTCTTAACAATGAATGTGTGACAAACCCTTTCAATGTGGAACAGTGTAGAACATGGAATTTTTAAGACTCAAAACAAAAAAAATGTTTCTTATAATGAGGTACATTTGAGGGGTACGCTTCACAGACAGAGAATTCCAATTCTGAATCAGATTAAGGTCAAGTTGTTGAACACATTTGGAAGGAAAAACATGCATGTGTCAATGCAACAGTGACAAAACAAATAATAATTTATAATGTACCTTCATTAATATGATTACATTTCTCATCATGTTTGGTAAACAGATTTGTGCAAATTTTCAGGAATGGAACTCAAGCTTCTACCTAACAATTTTTTTCTGATAGTAAGTTCAAAGAATTTACCAGTTGTGACTAGTCCAAGCTTGCACAGTAATTGGTCTATAGATAACAAGACAGAAACAAGATTACACTGATAATCTATAAAGTGGATTCCACCAACTATCGCTAGCTTCAGCCTATTAAAAACTTGTTCTAAGTAGCTGCAGCTCTGCAAAGACAAATATGTTTCACCTCAGCACTGACATACCAGTGGCTTCAAAATACTTAAGGTTTGAAACTTAGTTCTACAATTCAGTGCATGAGACAGTTTACAGATTCAAAATAAGCATCATACATTTCACTAACTATATTATGAGAAACTGGGTCGAGTAGTGCTGAAATGTACTATCCCTAGTATATTTCTGATGAACCATCAGTGGACTCTACAAGTTACGTCACCTTACTACTGCTTAATATTACAAAGTTTCATCTTTTTATTTATCACTGAAGACGACTTTGGCCAAAACTGGTTTGATTTATGCAGGGGTATTTCTGCCCCATGTTTACTAACATTAAAATAGCCATTTATATAACAGAACTTGTGCCGGCTTATGTGTTTTGCTTTTTGAACAACTTTATCACCCAGGTGTTTAGTGTTAATTATTTCCTCCAACTTTAAGATTCCTTTAGATACTAATTTTAGATGGATGTAGAGAGAGTTTATGCCTTTAGTTTTGCCTGACTTCAGAATAAGCTGACCATCTGACAATTAGTCTTGTATTTTAATGACTCTAAGCTGTAGGCGCTTTTGTACTCTGATGCCAGTTTTTGGCACAGTAGCATTTCATGGTGCTATCCGCATATTAAATGAAATATATATTTGCCCAGTGATATTACATGGGTGGAACAGTCTTTCAAATCTGAGAGACATTTTTAATTACAATTAGGCCATTTGCAGTTAAGCACAGTGGAACAAGAAGATTCACTCCACAATTTTCAATAAGGGTGTTGCCACAGGAGAGAACAAGATTATGGAGCAAGTTTATATATTTCTTCTGGAGAAACAAGCTCTGAACATTAAATCCATTTGAATTAATGAAGTGGTTAAAATGGGGCAGAATTTTTCACTATTGCAGAAGTCAATATATTAATCTTTCCATTACAGAACAAGTCTGTCTGCTTTTTTGCAGGCATGACTGACAGGTTGCTGTTTTGTCCTTCTAGTCAGTATTCGGTGTATAGTGTGATGATTTCTGTAAAAGCTAAAGTTGTTCAAATCCTGCCTGTTCCACACTGCATATTCAGTATGGACAGGTTTCTTTTCTTGGTCATTCTGGTTAAGTGGTACTTTTTGATGAAGTGGTTTTACAAGGTAAGCTTACTGATAATTCTTCTTTGTGTAGAGTTAAAATGATGCGGATTATCAACAGGTGATGACATTCTTTTTGTGGGGCACCAGTTATCCCTATGGAGTTTATTAATATATACATTACTGCTAGAGAATTTCCGACAACATATAGTGATGCGACCATGACCTTTGCGAATATTGCTGTTTCCATGTAGCAAATATAGGCATATGATCAATAAATGCATCTGCCACGGGCCCATGGTCACAGACTCAAGAATGCTGTTAAGATCTGAACATAGTATTGGATGGGCACATTTCACCTCCTCGATTTAACATTCTCATAATTGGTATCTTACACAATTTAAACAAATCTATATAATGATGTATATGTATAGATGTAAGAATCATCACTGTTTCTGTACTAAAGCTGAAGAATTCTTTGGACCAAAGCATCCGCACCAGGACTGATGGAGATCCAACTGATGGAATCATGACATTAGCCAGTGACTAACACTGATCTTTGGCACACAGTGACAAACTGTCAGTGCACAGTGCAATAATGAATATTTACCTTCCTATACTTGTCAAACTTGTTGCAGGTCCAATGTGTTTTTGAAAGCATTTTACAAAATTAGCAAGTTCCTCTTGTCCCTTTAGCCAAGGGATGACAATGTATTAGAATGATATAGTTTGGCCAGCTCATCTCTTATTCTGTTTTGTTCTTGCACTTGTACTCCATGTATTTATCTCAGCGATGTTGAGCCACCCCTTTGTTAGCCAAACCATCAGTGCAGTCCAAAAAATGGTGATTATGCAGAAATGGCCAAAGTACTGTCTGCATATCTCCCTTACAGTAATTTATAGATGAAGTACTTTCAGACAGATGTGATAATACCAGATGTAGAATATCCATTATCATTTTTAGAGAAAATTTACCATATATTTTCTTTAGCTGCTGCATATGTGACAGTTTTTGCTAATACTAGAAACCAAGGAAAAGATACAGCAGAGCAGCCATCCTTAACAGCACTGTACTCAAGACAAAGGCATTTGTTCTTTAATTAGTACAGAACTGTCTAACCACAGTCACAGTGACGTATTAGGACCAGTGATGGGAGTAACATATTACAATATGTAATATATTAAATTTCTATTAACTAGTAATATAACTAGTTATTTTTTCAAAATAGTAACTAGTATTAGTAATATATTACTTTTTTTAGTAACTGGTAGCTGAAATGCGAGTTACTTTTCAGTTACTTTTGCTTAAACCAGTGGTTCTCAACATGGACAAAATTGCCCCCTAATGAGAGCTAGAAAACTTCTGGGGGGCCCTATCTAGTATGGATAGTAATCAGATGTTAGGAGGTAATAGAGATTTTGAAGTGGCAATTTGGATACAACTCATAGCACGTAGCTTTCATAATAGATCATTAGAATTAGTCTGGTGCAGAATTTTCTTCATTTTTTTTAGCACTGCAAGGAGGTGAAAGCTAATCACGACCAGACACCAGCCCTGCCCTGGTACTGTGGAACTCTCATGCACTAATACACCCCCTAACACTGGGACAAGTCTAGCCTGCTAGAGATCATATCCTTACCTTGCCATACAATAAAGGCCATTGGTTTTCCATACCACCATCAACTGGACTCAGATTCATCACCCATCAGTTTTAACACCCGACACCTTGACCCACTGCACCAAGCAGAACTCCTCGGGTGGATCTATGATCAGCCAACTTTTGTCTTGACAATTTTTTGTTATGTTCTATTTAAAATTCTTTTTGGGTTTCGATTTTTAGTTGCTGAAAATAGACAAAATGTGATAGGTTTTTATAGTTCTTGTGTTGCTGGGAAGTTTGGTTTAATTATTATTTGTGACTTCTCTAGCTATAAAGACTAGTTTTCTTCTCCTTTCGGCTGTGCCATTAGGGATCACCAAAGTAGATCATCAGTCTGCAGAACAAGTGGCAGTAGAGTTTTATATTGTCAAGTTGCCAGACCAGTGCCCAACCTTCCTCAGAAGGCACACGCATGCACACACTCACACCTAGGGCCAATTTAGAATGTCTAATCCACCTGCAGCATGTCTTGGGAATGTGGGAGGAAACCGGAGCACCCTGAGGAAACCCATGTAAACACAGGGAGTGTAGATCGTAGCGTGTGTGTTGTACCTTTATAGCCACTGTA
Organism: Protopterus annectens; assembly: GCF_019279795.1. Lineage (NCBI taxonomy): Eukaryota > Metazoa > Chordata > Ceratodontiformes > Protopteridae > Protopterus > Protopterus annectens. The sequence goes on from NC_056751.1 coordinate 359,118,141, forward strand.
GTTCATGGGCATGTGCATATAAGTACTGAACATATCCAAGCAGAGTGCCATTTTGTGTAAGCAGTCAGAGTGAAAACATGTATGTGTGTAGCAGTCTGTCAGTTAGCTAGTTTGTTTAAGTTTTATGTTCAAGCCTTCCATCCTGATGTGTTTCTTCACTGAAAGAAAAAAAAGAATTTGACAAAATTTCTTTACTTAGTCTTGATTTTTGTCCAGGCCATAGTTGTAACAAAAAGCTGGAGAAAATAACTCTAAAATGTACCTCACAGCACACAGTACCCCATGGCTTCTGAAGTCCAATCAGCTTATTTCCTCCACAATTATGACAGTGCAGTCTTGACCATTTAGGGAGAGGTGAAAGGATGCAGGAAGAAAACAAAGAGGAAAGAATGAATTTCTTTTTAACCCACACTGTTTATTCAGGCCATCACTGGTTCACAAGGTTTGAAACAATGTTCTAAAATACAACTCAGAGCATTTAGAATGCAATGGCTTCTGGGAGAATGAGACCTTTGGTTTAATTTGATTATTTCCTGCTAATTTACTACAGTGCAATTTTGGCCAGTTAGGATATATTTCAAGAATGCAAGAACAATTTGAAGAGTACAATAAAGTATGAGAATAGAAGAAAAAAGTAATCTGAATGGTGTGGCAAGGCCAGGATGGGGGAGGGGAAGTGAGGTACACATTGGGGGGTACACGGGGGGGGGAGTGGACAGCGACAAACATAGAAACTTTTTTCTATGGTTTAATTTCATCAAAGGCCAGAGTCAAAATATTCAGTACTGCTAGAGACTACCCCATTTAAAGTGTTTTGCCACACTATAGTACTGCATCACAATATCTGGTGAGTTAAATACTACGATGCAATTTGCATAAGTGTATCCATAATTACTTGGGCCATTTTTTAATAAAATGTTTTGTAAAACTTTTTATTAAAACCACGGGAAAAATCTATTTAGCTTTTCACTGTGTGACATCTTGTAAGGTGGATATCCATAGACTTTAATGGATGCCTCTCTGTGCACGTGCAACATGTGCCCATTAAAGCCTAGGTGCGCCTCTCACATTTTCCCCTCAGCTGATGTCACTGATATTAAAAATCAAAGCTAAGCCTCAGCATTATCAGCTCTGAGAAAGCAAATTTCAAAAAGTTTTTCTTTAATGTCAGAAAACATTTGCCAATACAGTAAAGATGCAGAAAGGCATTCTATGCACCACACATGGTGGTGAAACAGGTAAGCAGCTTTTCAACAAGATTTTCTGCTCTTCATAAAACATTTTATAACACTGTAACATCTAGGTAAGCAAAAAAAACAAGCAAGAGGTTTTGTCAGATTTCATTTGATTGCATGTTTATTTACTATTACATATCATATACCTGATTGCTTAATAAACATTATTAAACATACCCTTACAGACACTTCTCAAGCTGTTTAACTTAAGTTTAGCTCCTGGCTTTGTCCCTGATGAGTGGCATGCCCCTCCATAAGGGTGGCCTTGCAAATGACCTGGGAAATTACATTCCTATGAGCCTTATAAGCCTCACTGGCAACATTATGAGGCACATTATAACTAACCTTACAAACTGTGATATCAAGACTCTTAGACTTGACTATCAACAGTTTGGCTTTGTGAAGCTTAGATTATGTCTGTTTAGCCTGCAAAACTTCTTCAAACGATAAACAGAGGCTATAGATGATGGCATTGTAGTGCATGTGTATCTTGACCTGGTGAAGGCCTTCAACACATTCTCCATGCTGGGATCATACAAAAGCTAATTGCTTTAAAACATTGACCCATATGATGGATAGCAAACTAGCAAAAAGACAGAGCTGACACAGTGCAAGATGCAGATACCTAATCATTAAGTATGAAAGTGGCCAGTGCTCTCCCTCAGAGCTTGGTGCTGAGACATCTCCTTTTTGGTATTTACTTCTCAAATCTCCAAGTGGAGAGCCAAGACTTCTAGCTAATAAAATTTGCAGATGGTTGAAAACTGGAGGTTGTTGTTAAGTCACCCTGTGATACCCAAACTCTTCTGAATGGACTCTCCCTTGTAACTCATTGGAATACTTAAAATAGTCTCAAACTAATGCTAAAAAGTTTAGTATCATCAATTCTGGAAGATAACTCCTCCACTCTTCATACTGCACAAACAAGACGGTACTACAGAAAGGACATATTGTCAGGGATCCAGGTACTTGGGCTGATAACCCCATCTCCTTTTACCAGCAAGTGACAAAGGTTATCAGGAAGTCCTTTTATTCAGCCCACCTAACTGCTAAGGGAATATCATCCTGGTCTAAATCACTCCCTTAAACTCAGTACTGATCAGGATATTTATCGAGTACAATGCCCCTTTGGGGTATATCTCCTTAATAATATCAAACAATTGGCAAGACCCGAGAAGTTCCTAACTAAAAAGATCCCAGAGCAACCAGGATAGGCTGAAAACTCTATCCCTTTATTCAGCGTCTTACAAACTTTTCAGGGAAGTTCTAGATCTCATGTTTCCAATATCTCCTACCAATAACAGAACCAGAAACTATAATCTTCACCAACAGACAAACAGAGCAAAGCATCTCAAAAACCTCTAGAATAACCTTTCCCTACATGTTAAGCAGTGCAATTCACTATCTTACTTTAAACCTAAATTTGATGACTGGATGGGTATCCACAAATCTTCTTTGGGTTTGACTGATGTCTCCCTCTGGGAAAAAGGAAGTGCCAACTTAGGAAGGGTACTAGCAAGGGATGGATGGTCATAAGACTAGTTGGCTTTGGAATATTTGTGAATCTAAACCGTTTTTAACACTTACTCCAGTAGCTTGTCGGGAAATCCCTACCTACCCCCATAATGATCCTGAATGGCATAAAGGAGGTCTAAAAAAATTAATGAATAATTAAATACATCAACATGATTACTACCAGGAAATCAGTCTAGCTCCTGTGAAATGTGCCCTTGAGGAAAATTCTGATGAAAATAGGTTATTAAATAGGAGAGCCAAAAGCAATCCTACTACTCATTGAGTTAAAGGTAATAAACACAGATGTCTGTGCCAACTTATGGAAATCATGCATACATTGTACAGTTGAGAAGTATGCAAAAAAGTAATGTTTGTTGTACATGAATGTAATGGCCTATTGTACCTGCGTAAATTGGTGTCTATATTATGTAACTGAAGTTTTATAACTTCAAATACCATATGATCGACACCATATGGTCGAAGCTATAAAACTTTGAATATGTATTAAAAAAAAAGTTACCTGAAACTTTAAAGTGGGGGGCAAGCCCCCCCTGCACCACCCATGTGGGGGCTGCACCCACACACCCCAGCTCTTTAAATATACCAACTCTGAGATCGCACTACAGTGCAGTAAAGGGAAATCTTTCCTTTACCGCATTATAGTGTGGTCTCGGAATTGGTCTATTTAAAGAGTAGGGATGTGGGGGGTGCAGGGGGCTTGCCCCCCTGCTTACAACCCTTAGTTTTTTGTTTGCTCATTTTATTTTTTTTTTTATATATATTCAAAGTTTTATAACTTCGACCATATGGTGTCGATCATATGGTACTCTGATTATATAATACAGACCCGTAAATTGTTGTCTTTACTGTCCTTTATCCCGGGTTGTGCCTGAAAAGTGTGAACAGGACAGTCCACTTACCTGTTAAGCAAATTGGAATGAATAAATAAACTGTCCAGAATTTTGGAGAACATACCACTTTTGCCTCATATGTTTGTCCTGTTCCTCATAAAATGTTTGCTTTTCTGGTAAAGCACTTAGGATCATACCTCCCAACTCTCCAGAATTTCACAGAATGTCTAGATTACTGCTTCATATTTTTGGTCTATTCATCATAAAATTTGGGATTTTCTGGGAAACCATTGTGAATTGTGCTCACTATATAATAAGACATTTGAGTTTGAGACTTCATATCCTTCAAAAATGCTTTCTAATGTAAAATCTGTTATCCTAGCTATTTTTTAAGTTTGTAAGAGCAATATTTAAAAATCTGTCCCTGATTTTGGCCCTCTATCCCCCCATTATTTCTAGCTTTGTTCAGAATTCTTAAAAGCTGAGTGGTCTGCTGAGGATTACAGTCAGTCATTAATGCCAGACATTAAAGTTTCCCTGGTTTTCAGACTTCATTCCCTTGTTATTTTTCTCTTTGTCCAAAATTCTTGAGGAAGGAAGTTGATTTGTATGCAGCAGAAACACTCGCACAAGAATTTACATGCCATCCACAAGTTAAGGCAGCTGGATTTATTACTCAAATTGTCTTTTTCCAGTTGCCTGAGCTTGTGGTTATCTCGGAAATGACAACACAAATGTTTCCATCTAATTGATATTCTGGCATCAGTTTCAGGGCACATTAGGCAGCTGTTGAAAGTGGGGGGAGGGTTGTTCACCTCCCCTCGCACTATGGTTCTTGTACCCATGGGTGGGCTTATATATCATTATATGAAATTGTTTACATGCAGTTTAAAAGTAACTTTACTGCATAGCTCTATTCCGTCAATCTCCAAAATGTGGAACTCTATCCCCAGGATTCAATAACACTTACTAAGTGTACACTGTTGTGAGTGAACAGACAACAAAGACATAACTCACACCTTCTTCCTCCTTATTTTAGTTTTCCTAGTGATTTTCTTGCAGCTTTAAATTTTGATGAGGATTCATAAAGGTTACCACAAAGTGAAGACTACATGTACACTTAGTATAATCTTTCTGAGTGACTAGAAAGCACAAAAATGTGATAAGAATGTTCATGAATACATATCATGTACACTTAGTGTACACTTACTGTAGGCTTTAGTGAATCTGGCCCTATATCTATAATGTGGAATAAATGGGCAAATATGTAACACTTACAAAAAACTTCAACTAGAAAGCTCACAGCGTGGTTAAAATGTATTTATTTACACTTGCAAAAAGTTCTTTTGATGAATTAATATGATTCAGTATTACTTACGTTGGATATTTGTTAAAAAGTCTTAACAATGAATGTGTGACAAACCCTTTCAATGTGGAACAGTGTAGAACATGGAATTTTTAAGACTCAAAACAAAAAAAAATGTTTTTTATCATGAGGTAGATTTCAAAGGTAGGCTTTACAGGCAGAGAATTCCAATTCTGAATCAGATTAAGGTCAAATTGTTGAACACATTTGGAAGGAAAAACATACGTGTCAATGCAACAGTGAAAAAACAAATTATGATTTATAATGTACCTTTATTAATATGATCACATTTCTCATCATGTTTGGCAAACAGATTTGTGCAAATTTTCAGGAATGGAACTCAAGCTTCTACCTAACAACGTTTTCTGATAGTAAGTTCAAAGAATTTACCAGTTGTGCCTAGTCAAAGCTTGCACAGTATTTGGTCGATAGATATCAAGACAGAAACAAGATGGGGGTATGTGTGTGTGGCCTCCATGGGTACTGAGTAGCAGCAGATTACAGCAGCTCCACTAAGAAAATTACATCCTCGCTGGATTTTTGTATTCTAATCAAAAAAACTGGAGTTCTTTTTTTCTACAGAGTTATAGTTTATAACTATATTTACAAGAATATATAAAAAATAAAAATAAAAAGAAGACAACTTTTCCAGTCAAAACTTCACTTGGAAAATTTCTACTCATCATCTGAAGCATTTCATCGTGAGTTCCACAAAAACTAACTGTCAGGAATCTACTTTCAGAAAGGAGCTTCAAACACTGTTATCAAATATCCAGGTATTAACTACAAAAATTGACAAGACTGACATCAAGACAGACAATTTTAAAGAAGAAACTACTAAACAAATGGATCTTCTCCACAATGACTTACAACAACAAAAAATCCAAATCTCTGGCATAGAGGATGCTTTGAATGATATGGATGGTAGAATAAAAGGAAATGAGAATAACGTGTTCTTATTAAAACAAAACACTTTGTTACAACCTAAGCTTGATGTCCTTGAGAAAAGATCTCGTAGGAATAATCTAAGGATATTTAGACTACCTGAAAATATAGAGGAAAACAACTTGACTGATTTTCTTACTACTTGGCTACCAAAAACACTAGATCTTACAGAAGCAATGTCACTTGGGATAGAGAGAGCTCACCGGTCTCTGACTAGTAGCGGTACTATCAGCAAAAAACAACCTAGATCAGTCATTGTTAAGTTCCTTTCTTCATCTGATAAAGAACTAATTTTAAAGACAGCTTGGTCTAAATCTCCCATAAAAATTAATGATACAATAATTTGTTTTGATAATGACTATTCATCTTTAGTAATAGCAAAAAGAAAATTGTTCTTACCTCTAATAAAAGAACTGAAGAAGGCGCAAGTGAAGACTCATCTTTTGTTTCCGGCAAAACTGAAGATTTTCACCTTGGAGGGACCAGAACTTTTTGAAGACCTAGACTCTGCTCTCACTTTTATAAAAAAAATCACAAAATCCTGGAAACGATGGAAGAGATGGAATGGGCTAGCCCTTCTCTTAAAAGATTGGCATCAACATCTGCTTGGAAAACTACAGAGAAACTTAAAAAACTAAAGACAAATGAACTAAGTTATATTTAATTTCCTTGTCTTGTCATACATATGGATGCTAACATGTTAAATACATTTTTTCAGTGTTCTGTTACCTGACGAGGTAAGCTCTTTCATTTTCTTATAAATTAAATATTCTTTAATTATATACACATCCCTTTAGTTTAATTAATTTTAATTCTAATAATCTTTATAAGTAGTCCTTTTAGATATTCTGTAGTGTTAACATAAAGTAGTTGTCATATAATAATATAAATACTTTAAACAAACTAGATTAGTGACATTTTATTACTTTACTGAATATAAATCCATAGTAATAATATAAAATAAAAGGGGGGAGGGGGAGGGTAAGGGATATATACATAATCTCCTTCTTATATTAATAATATTATACTTGGAAAGAGAGATGGATACATAGTATAATAGGGTAAAAACTACACCTTTAAAGATAAACACCCAATAATTTTTCTATAATTTCAATCCGGTCTCTGTTTAAACATCATAATTTCATGTAACGACTACTAACACATTATAGCATGGGTTTCAAATATATTTCTTTATATATACAGTTAGCTTTCCATAACTGAATGTCTTTAAATATTTCCTTGAACCTGCATCATATTTTTAGAAACCAATATGACATGGTATATTTTATGTTTTAGTGTGTTTTGATATATAGATATATCTTTGTGATGTTTGCATTCATAAGGATGAGCAGGGAAAACATAGATACTGTCATTAGTGGGTTTCTTTCTGTTTGTAAGGTGGGTTGCTAATGTTGGTGAATATATATGGGCAAGGTGATGATTTACATGCTTTCTTTATGTAACAATCTGGTATTTAACTAAAACAAATGTGCTAGTGTTTTGTTATGTTGAATGCTCATTACAGTTGAATGATAACACTTCAGCTAACCTTTACCCATGAGCTGACAGCTTCACAAGCCTAATTTTTTTTGAAGGAACTTTTTTTCTGTTGTTTTCCCGCCGATAACTTTTAGAGTCAAACTTGGGTTTTGGTTTAACATGCACTGATGATCCGTGAGCTTCTAAGACTTTAAACTTCTTTAGAACAGCTGTACATCACTTCTACAATACTTGAACTGCCTTAAAGAAATGAGGAGCACATCTATGACGTCAGCGCGACGAGAAACAACTTAACCAGGAAGTCCCCTTGTCAGTAATACTCGGGAATCATAATTCCCATTACCATACATTATAATTTATAAAACCTGACTCTAATAAATATAATAAATGTGTCAGCTGACTAGTATACCCAGTTACACTAAGAATATATATAAATTTTGGCTCTTATAACAACATTATAGGCGGAAGCAGCAAGAAAAGAGAAAAATAGTTGAAACATCTTTGTACTGGCTTTACGCTAAAGTCGCTGATCACTTCAATTTAAAATGGTCTTTGCACAGTCAAATGTTTTGATGAATGGAACATTTGGTGACATACTAATACAACAGGGCTCTCTATAGTCAGACAGATATTCGAACAGCCCACCTTACTGCTTAGTGGATGAACTACCATATGTTATCTGGGCTCTACTGATAAGAGATATGGTTCCATTTATTTGCATTATTGAAGTCAGTAGACCTATTTTATATGTTTAATCAAATTAAAATTGTGAGTTTTTCTTAGTCGATAGGTTGAGAATAAACAGGTTTACAGCTTTCTTTATGACTAAATGTCATATACTTGAATTACTTTTACAAATCTATGTTACAGTTTACTGATACATTGGACAGATTTTGCTAACAGCTACTAATGACAAGTATTGCAGAAATACAGATTGTTCACCATTAATACATGTAAAAATAGTAATGTATGACGTTTCTTTTTTTCAGGAAAGTTAGATTATATTTAATTGAAAAAAATGAGCTAATGCTTGATAATGACATTACTGTTAATCTCACTATAACATTTATGCAAACAATATATATATTACATACAAATGAATGGGAACTTTTGTAAAATTTGGATATAATAACATAATAATTTCAATAATTAGTACTACTGGTCTTTAAACCAGGGGCGGCTCGTGGCATAGGGCTGCCGGACTGCAGCCCCCTCAAAAAGAAAAAAAGAAAGAAAAAGAAATGAAAAATAAAAAAAAATATTTTTTTAAAATTCGCGGACTTCGCGCATGCGCATAGACCGAGTCCCGGCTTATCGGTCTATGCGCATGCTCAGGGCAGCCCGGCCGTCCCCATAGGGGGACACAAGGAGCGTCTGTGCACTTTTACAGTGCACAGACCCGCCAGGATTATGGGACGCGTCCGGACTGCAAGAGGAGCAGCAGGGACTCGGGACAGTGCCTCAGGGATCTCGTCGGCGTCGGGAAGGAGCATGTGGATCTCGCGGGTCTTCAGTATTGCGCGGGAAGGATGTATGTACGGACGTTAACTCTGGATGTATTCATTCAGGTAAGGTGCCTTTCAATTTATTACAATGTTTATTTTTCTTTGTGTATGGTGCTTGTGCTTTACTGGAGTTTGTGTGTGTGTGTGTGTGTGTGTGAAAATGCCCCAGGTGCTTATGGTGGTGTGGTAGGGAATGCCTCAGGCTTGAACCCTGTACCCTGTATGCAGGTGTTAAAGACTTGAGTTCCCTACCCACCACCATTTGTAAAAAAATTTCAGATTTTTACCTCATATCTGATCTGATCTGTTCCTCATAATATCTGTGGTTTGTAAATGTTGTAATGCTTGATATTTGATGGTGTAGTAGTAGCATTGTTGCCTCACAGCTGCAGGTTCTTGGGTTTGATTCTTGGCTGGGGTTCCTTCTTTGTGGGGTCTGTATCTTCTCCCTGTGTTTGTGTGGGTTTGCTTTTGTGCCCTCCCATGTTACAAAGACATGTCTGCATTATTTCTTCCTGGGCCTCCGCTGAAAATTTGTTTATTTGTTCCAAGTCAGACTGTCCTGATTAGAAAATGTTAAATAAAATTGATAGGCATTTGAATTTCAGACTTAAGGGTTTCTGAATGTTTAATTCCCTGCGTATTTGATGGTGCAGTGGTAGTATTGTTGCCTCACAGCTATAGGTTTTCTGGTTTGATTCTTGGTTGGGGTGGCTTCTGTGTGGAGTCTGCATCTCCTGCCTGTGTTTGTGTGGATTTGCTCTGGTGCCCTGCCATTTTACAAAGATGTGTCTGCAGTTTTAATCCCTCGCCTCTGCTGAAAATTGTTTTGTTCTGTCCGCAGTAAATTTGACAGGCATTTGAATTTCAGACTTCAGGTTTCTGAATGTTTAATTCCTTGCAGATTTGATGGTGCAGTGGTAGTATTGTTGCCTCACAGCTATAGGTTTTCTGGTTTGATTCTTGGTTGGGGTGGCTTCTGTGTGGAGTCTGCATCTCCTGCCTGTGTTTGTGTGGATTTGCTCTGGTGCCCTGCCATTTTACAAAGATGTGTCTGCAGTTTTAATCCCTCGTCTCTGCTGAAAATTGTTTTGTTCTGTCCGCAGTAAATTTGACAGGCATTTGAATTTCAGACTTCAGGTTTCTGAATGTTTAATTCCTTGCAGATTTGATGGTGCAGTGGTAGTATTGTTGCCTCACAGCTATAGGTTTTCTGGTTTGATTCTTGGTTGGGGTGGCTTCTGTGTGGAGTCTGCATCTCCTGCCTGTGTTTGTGTGGATTTGCTCTGGTGCCCTGCCATTTTACAAAGATGTGTCTGCAGTTTTAATCCCTCGTCTCTGCTGAAAATTGTTTTTGTTCTGTCCGCAGTAAATTTGACAGGCATTTGAATTTCAGACTTCAGGTTTCTGAATGTTTAATTCCTTGCAGATTTGATGGTGCAGTGGTAGTATTGTTGCCTCACAGCTATAGGTTTTCTGGTTTGATTCTTGGTTGGGGTGGCTTCTGTGTGGAGTCTGCATCTCCTGCCTGTGTTTGTGTGGATTTGCTCTGGTGCCCTGCCATTTTACAAAGATGTGTCTGCAGTTTTAATCCCTCGTCTCTGCTGAAAATTGTTTTGTTCTGTCCGCAGTAAATTTGACAGGCATTTGAATTTCAGACTTCAGGTTTCTGAATGTTTAATTCCTTGCAGATTTGATGGTGCAGTGGTAGTATTGTTGCCTCACAGCTATAGGTTTTCTGGTTTGATTCTTGGTTGGGGTGGCTTCTGTGTGGAGTCTGCATCTCCTCCATGTGTTTGTGTGGATTTGCTCTGGTGCCCTGCCATTTTACAAAGACGTGTCTGCAGTTTTAATCCCTGCTGAAAATTGGTTTTGTTCTGTCCGCAGTAAAATTGACAGGCATTTGAATTTCAGACTTCAGGTTTCTGAATGTTTAATTCCTTGCATAATTGATGGTGCGGTGGTAGTATTGTTGCCTCACAGCTATAGGTTTTCTGGTTTGATTCTTGGTTGGGGTGGCTTCTGTTTGGAGTCTGCATCTCCTGCCTGTGTTTGTGTGGATTTGCTCTGGTGCCCTGCCATTTTACAAAGATGTGTCTGCAGTTTTAATCCCTCGTCTCTGCTGAAAATTGTTTTTGTTCTGTCCGCAGTAAAATTGACAGGCATTTGAATTTCAGACTTCAGGTTTCTGAATGTTTAATTCCTTGTATAATTGATGGTGCAGTGATAGTATTGTTACCTCACAACTATAGGTTTTCTGGTTTGATTCTTGGTTGGGGTGGCTTCTGTCTGCATCTCCTCCCTGTATTTGTGTGGATTTGCTCTGGTGCCCTGCCATTTTGCAAAGACGTGTCTGCAGTATTAATCCCTGCATCTCTGCTGAAAATTGTTTTGTTCTGTCCGCAGTAAAATTGACAGGCATTTGAATTTCAGACTTCAGGTTTCTGAATGTTTGATTCCTTGCAGATTTGATGGTGCAGTGGTAGTATTGTTGCCTCACAGCTATAGGTTTTCTGGTTTGATTCTTGGTTGGGGTGGCTTCTGTGTGGAGTCTGCATCTCCTCCATGTGTTTGTGTGGATTTGCTCTGGTGCCCTGCCATTTTACAAAGACGTGTCTGCAGTTTTAATCCCTGCTGAAAATTGGTTTTGTTCTGTCCGCAGTAAAATTGACAGGCATTTGAATTTCAGACTTCAGGTTTCTGAATGTTTAATTCCTTGCATAATTGATGGTGCGGTGGTAGTATTGTTGCCTCACAGCTATAGGTTTTCTGGTTTGATTCTTGGTTGGGGTGGCTTCTGTTTGGAGTCTGCATCTCCTGCCTGTGTTTGTGTGGATTTGCTCTGATGCCCTGCCATTTTACAAAGACGTGTCTGCAGTATTAATCCCTCGTCTCTGCTGAAAATTGTTTTGTTCTGTCCGCAGTAGAATTGACCGGCATTTGAATTTCAAACTTCATGTTCTTCAGAATACATAGTAGCACAACCTTTTTTTCTAGCAATTTTCTAAGTTTATAAGATGAATATTTTAAATTTGTCCCTATTTTTGGGACTGTATTCCCCATTATTGGCTTAGTCCAGGTTTTTGTGCTAAGGTTGACAGCTATGGCAAGAACTGAATTCACTGAATATGGACTGTAGAATTGTGCATATTTACTGATAAAGGTGCACTGTAGAATTGTGCATATTTACTGATAATGGTGGACTGTAGAATTGTGCATATTTACTAATAATGGTGGACTGTGGAATTGTGCATATTTACTAATAATGGTGGACTGTAGAATTGTGTATATTTACTAATAATGGTGGACTGTGGAAGTCTGAGTAGACTTTTTATGATAAATGTTCTCAACTGGGCAGTTTTGCCATTATGGGTGCATATGTTTTGTTTCATTGCTTACTGGAAAAATGTTCAAAACAAATTTAAAACACCCTCTAACAAGTGTACTGTATTGTACAAGGAATATAATTTTTAGTACAATGAGGAAGGTGTATCAAAGAGCACATGTATGTTTCATATGCAAGGGGCCTATGATTCGAAAACAGCCCAAAATTAATCTTTATCTGCCACTGGCAAAATGTATTTTCTTTGAATGTGGGTTTCAATGAATGTGAGTTTCAAGGGCAGAGAAGTTTTAATGCTAAGTTTTCATTGTGAGACTGCATTGCTTTGTTTAACAGATTACTTAATGTTTGTGCTGTAAAATACAAAATAAAACTTTCAAATGAAGTCCAATCATTGAAGTAAAGCAGTATGCACATTAGTGTTTATGGTAAATGGAGTGAAATAGCCAAGTAATGGTTAATTGGAATGGCTGCAGAGGCTCCAGTTCAACCATTATTTTGTCAGGGGAAGGGCAGCAAACTCAGACAGGCCCAGCTGAACTATACCTCCCAACTGTCCAGATTTTCAAAGAATGAATAGATTTTTGCTTCTTATTTTTGGTTTGTTGTTCATAAAATTTGTAGTTTTAATTCCTAAATGATTTGCCAGAAGTCACTAAATAATAAGTTTCAGACTTCATAACCTTCATAAAATGCATGTTAAAGTAAGAGCCGTTCTATCAACTGTCTCAATTTATACAAGAGCAATTTTTAGTACTGTTTATATGTGCCCCAATATATTTGGCCTTGTTCAGATTTACTGCATTAACAGGTTGAGAGGTACATGCAAATAAATTGCTTTATAGAATTAGGCATAGCCAACCTCTCAACTGTCCCCAATTTTTGGCTCAAAATGTTGCTCTTCCCCTAATAATCCCTCCATAAAATAGCAATTTTGGAAGAAAACATGGAGGGTTTACAATTAAGAAATAACTGTAATAATCAAAGTTATAGATTACTTGAAATGCATGTAGATTCTTTTATTTTGTCAGCTGCTCAAGGTAGCAGTACTAATATTAAAGTGTCCCTTCTTTGACAGGTAGAAGCTGTATTGTGTGTCTATTTTATATTTTTGCATCACATTTTTGGTCCATTTTTCATAAAATTGTGTTTTTGGCAAATTAGTGACAAATCACTAAAGACTGAAGTTAGAAAATGACAGACATTTGAGTTTCAGATTTTATACCCTTCAGAAAATTCATACTAATGCAAGACCTATTCTATTATCTTTCTAAGTTTATTAGAGCAATATTTAAAATTGTCCTTCTTGTTGTGCCTTTGTCCCACTTCTGTGTATGGCTTTGTCCAGATTTCTTGCTCTTGAAGTTGAGAGGTATGACAAATGTGTCAGGGCCATCACAGTCAGCCAGAGAGATTTCAAATTGTGACATGCTTGTTGCACCCCACTCCCCATGTAGTGACTCTGGATGTGTCCAAGCAAGGCAAGGAGTAGTTGTATCTACCTTGGATGGGGAGGACACACTGCATAAGTACTACAGTGGCTTTTCATCTGTCCTTGATTTTGCAGAATGGTCTGGTTTCTGTCATATTTTTGTACTGTTGATTTATGCTTATTACTCAAAGTGCCTGTTGCTCTGTGTTTAAGTAGCAATGCTTTAATGACCATAAGGTAAGCTTGTCTGACATCGTAAGATGCAAGTAAGCTTTAATAAGCATACTGTTAAAGAATTGCCAACATTGAAAGCCTTTCTGTTGTTGCCATGCAGAGAATACTTGACTAGATAATGTATAAGCCTTGGGTATTAAAGGACAGGATTCCATTATTTTAAAAAGCTCATTACACTTGTTGGAGACTTCCAGTCATCTCTACAGGCTTTACCCGTAAACTAAACAGAATGCCAATCATGTGTGGTCCATAACCTGTACAGTAATCCTTTAAGCAATGTATCTTGAGCTTGTTTCTTGTTTGCTTTTCATTTTTACTTTTATCATGTTTTCCCCATGAAACGTTGTCAGGCAGCAGGTCTTTTTGGATAAGAAACATTTTTACAAGTGGGGGCATCACATAGATTTCTACTTTCAGCATGTTGCTTGGTACTTTAATAAAGCTGAATATATTATAATTAGAACTGCAGTGCAAGGAGAAGTAGTTTGAGTTGAGTGCTTCTGGTTTTCTTATACTTGATTTTGACTGGCATTCCAGTAATGTATTTAAAAAGTAATTTATTTTTTCATGCCTCACAACCTTTTGTTTCCATCTAGATATTAAGTAAGCTGTCATGCAGCCAATGCATTGAAATATTTTTATTCTTCTACACTTATTTTTGTCTTGATTGGACTTTCATAATGATGGTTTGCCACCCAGGGCAGCGTATTTAATTAAAGTTAGTTTTTTTGTGGTTTTGTGCATAGCTCCTCCCCTTTATGGTTGACCACACCCCTTCCCTTTGACCCCGCCCATTCAGCGTCTCCTGCAGCCCCCCTGTGATTTGAAGTCACCAGCCGCCACTGCTTTAAACCCTTTTTTCTCTCTCTCTTCCTTCCTCCTTTTCAACTGTAATAATGATTATAATTTTGGTTATACTGTTTAGCTACACAGAATGCTTTAAAGTTGCAGAATTTAGAAAACTATTTCTCATAAATTATAATAAGTTAGTTTGACATAGTTTAACAAAATTGGTTATAATGATTAGACACTGTTTTTATATTGTTGTTTTCAATACGTTTTCTGGTAACAACTCAATGTCTAGCAAAACTGTTTTATATTGTTCCTAAGGGAATATCTAGTTATGAAATGTTAGACTAAATGTTTCTTGGCCTTATTGTTTAGGCTTTTTTCTTCTTATTTAGTTATATTTCTGACATACAATCTACTTATTCCTTAAAATTGAGTAGATATGACTGATGAGTTATAATAATTAATATATGCTATAACATAAAAAAGAAACAACTTTTATGATATTATTTAATATTAATTACATTATATATATATAGTATGTGGTTGCTGTGCTTTGCTGCAATTGTTTGTTGGTTTTATCCAAGTGACAGTTGTCACTGGGACAAGGAGTTTTGAACTCCAGGTGGGGAGCTAGTGTGTTTTTGATAAGTTTACTGTAAATATTTTCTTTTATAACATGTTTCATTTGACACCCATTTCTATACATATACATGAAAACATTTACTATAGTAACAATGAGACTTCTGACATTCACTCTATAGTTTGGGTCATTGTCTTCAGAGCAAATAATTTTCTTTTGAAAAAGGGAGTTATAAACTATTTCTATGGAAATGATGGGATACAATCTATGCTATTACATCAGATTAACATACCATGGTTACTCTAAAAGGTTTATCCATTAACATAAATGGTTTGAACAACCCTATTAAAAGAAGTAGTTTTTACAAATATCTTGATATTCACAAACCAAATATGATTTTCATTCAGGAAATGCATTTACTGAAGGATAGTATTAAGTATATGAACACTAACAAATACACAGTCCTAATAAGCTCAGAACACTCAAAAAAGAATAGAGGCGTGGCTATTCTTTGGAATAAATCTCTCCCCATACCTAGAATAATTAAATCCTTTCAAGATAATAAAGGGATGCTTTGTCTTGTTATTGTGGAAATAAATAAAAAAGTATATACACTAGTAAATAACTACTGGATCCCTGGTATTGGAACCTCAACTGTCAAACAACATATAAATCAAATAATATCTCAGTCTGAAGGACATATTATTATGGCTGGTGATTTTAATTGTATTCTAAATGAGAAAGATTCCAGTACTCTAGGAAAAAGAAAAATAACTCCACAAGCCAAACAACTAATAAAATTCATGGAATCATACCATCTAAAAGATGCACATGATTATTCTGATCAAAGTTCACTATAATACACTTTTTATTCTAACAGCTATAAAACCTATTCTAGGATTGATAGAATATTTTTTTTCCATGCAAATGACTAATGACTTAGTAAATAGTAAAATTATATCTTGTCCGATTTCAGATCACAACACTATTATATTTGAATCTAATGTCAATAATAAACATAATATACAAATAAAAAGAATCCCAGCTTATATTACACATCTAAAGGATTTTCAAACCTTCCTAAAAAAAGAAATACATAACTTTATAAATGCAAACTCAACTCCTGACCTCTCTGATGTCTATATATGGGATGCTATGAAATCTTACTTATATGGTCAAATAAATAAATGGTATTATAATAAGAGACAATCCTGGGATAAAAATCTAAAAACAATACAAGATAAACATGACATGAAAGATCTTAACAATAAAGATAAGCTTACTACTAAAAACATAAGAGATAAGATAGACAAACTAACTGAAGAATACAGAGTTATGTTACATCATAAAACCATAATCTCTTTAGAAAAATATAAATTCCTTGCTTACTCCCTAAATTCAAAATACTTGACCAATCTTAAGAATAAATAAACATAATCATATTAAATAAATCTATTCCCCTAAAACAAAAAAAAAAAGGTATATATATATATATATATATATATATATTAGTATACATGATATCATAGAGGAGTTCAGAGACCACTTTTGCAATATTAATCAATCCCCACAGAATATAGAATCTAAAGACAAAATAAAATAATTCATTAATAAGAATCTTTATAATAAACTCGACAAGCAACAAGAGGAAACCATAAACAAATTACTTTAACAGATATACAAACTCAAATTAATAAGTTTAAACAAAATAAAGCCCTGGGTAACAGTGGAATTATACCTGAAATATATAAAATCATACTTAAAATAGCTATCTCCTTGTTACATAAGATATATAATCTGGTTCAAACCAATACTATAATACCCCTTTCATGGATAATACACACTTTCATTTCACCCATTTTAAAACCTAATAAAGACCCTAAATGTTGCTCTTCTTACAAACCCATTTCTCTATTGAAAGTGAATTACAAAATGTTCATGAATATATTCTCAGACAGATTAAAGAAATTTTACCACATTTAATAGATGAAGATCAGACTGGTTTTGTAACTAACAGAAGTACTTTTGATAACACCAAACAAACGTTGGCTTTAATTGATTATGCTCAAAGAAAAAAGAAGAATTTAACTTTAATAAGTCTTGATATAAATTCAGCATTTTATTCAATTGATTGGCATTATTTGTTTACATTATTAGAGTGTTTAAACTTTTCAGATAACTTTATTAAATTATTAAAACACTTGTATCAAGGAGCTTTAGCTTACATCAAAATAGGGTCATATACTTCAACTAAAATACCAATTATAAAAGGAACTAAACAAGGTTGTCCCCTTTATTATTCATGTTAATAATGGAGCCAAGGGCTAATATAAGAAATAACAAAAATATAGAAGGATTTGTGATTAATAAGGAAACAACCTCCAAAATTCAACTTCTTGCAGATGATGTTCTAATTACCACTAAGGGAAATTACCTCTCTTTTACTTCTTTATTTGACTCCATTAAGTTATTTTAGAATATGTCTGGATTGCTAATCAATGATAATAAAACTAAAATTTTACCCATATTCTCCAATAAAAATATATATACAACTGATGACAAAAACAATAAATCCATTACAAATCAATTGACTTAGGAATTATTTTAGCTAAGGACATGAAAACAATTATACAATTAAACTACAATAAATGTTATGAAAATATAAAACTTTAATATTAACATGGAATACAATGTTTTTCACAACTGAAGAAAGATTAACAATCATAAAAATGATAATTCTTCCCAAAATTTTATATATTATTCAATACATCTTATTACTACCTAATAAAACCCTAATAAATAATCTAAATTCTCTGATGTTAGGTTTCTTTTGGCATCCTAAAAAATCAAGAAAAGCTTTCAAATACCATCTTAATAGTTGGAGAAAGGGTGGAATAGCATTTCAAGATTTGATACTCTATTCAAACTCTTCTATGATTAGAGCAATAGCACAACTTTTGGATACAACATATTCAGCTAAGTGGAAATTATTTTGGGAAGCTTCGGCTATGATTTTAATAAAACCTCAACGATATAAGTTAGAAACAATTAATATTTCAATGTTATGGGTATTAAAAGATTTTACTACTCTTTTGCCATCCAGATATCCTCCTTGTTATATCAACAGCATCTTATCAAATTTTAGAAACTTTACATATAAACATATCGGATACAAGGAATGTTTTTTCTCTTGTTCCCTAAAGCATTTATGCAACAATCTTCATTAACATCAGTCTCAAACAAAATTGCACCATTTACACAAAACAATCTTAAGTTTTGGTTTCAATTGATTTTAAATAATAAATCTAAAACAGTGGATGAAATAATATAGGAATTTCAGTTAGATAAATCCCTATGGTTAGATATACAAACCATTAAACTATACACTGATAATAAACTGCATGTAGTATCCCCAACAGTAAAAGAATAACACATATATACTATTAGAATATTTTCAATCTATTCTTCAACATAAACAAACTTTTTCTGGTAAGCTCTCTTTTATATTTAGGACTATTAGAGATGAAACCTTTGGATGTTCAGAAAGTTATTGGAATAATTTTCACACCATTAATAATGAATATCCTAGTAAACAAGACAAAATAAATATACTTGAATCAACAAGGAAAACAACTTTGGGAGGAAACCGGAGCACCCTGAGGAAACCCATGTAAACACAGGGAGTGTAGATCATAGTGTGTGTGTTGTACCTTTAAAGCCACTGTAGTTTGTAGGCAGGTGCATATAAGTACTAAGCACATGCAAGCAGAATGCCATTTTGTGTAATCAGCCAAAGTGAAAACATGTATGTGTGCAGCAGTCTGTCAGTTAGCTAGTTCATTTAAGTTTTATGTTCTAGCTATCCATCCTGATGTGTTTGTGTGCAATAAACATCTTAAATGAACACCCAAGCCTCATCGTCTTGTTTGAATACACAAGATAAGTGACATGGTGTCAGAATGGGAACCAAAGTCAAAACTTCTTAAAACCATGAGGCGCACAGTCAGAAATGGAGGAATATACAGGAGTGGCTCAAACGATTCTCAAGCAACTCGTAAACAGGTCAGAAAATATTTACATGTACTTAAACTCATTTAGATGATTTTCCCTTAATGATAATAAAGCAAAGCATTCAAAAGCAATTACTGAATAAATGAAATGTTCGAAATTGCAACATATTGATAAAAGTACTTGAAATAATTACAAAAGCATTTGAAACAATATCCAAATTGTATAAAATATTTAAAAAAGGGAAAACGACTGATTTTTTCAAAATGTATTAATTTTTCACATTAACTAAAGCAAAGTGTTTGCAGTGTGTGCGGTATTACAGTTCAGGCTTTTCAAAGAGTACAGTTATTACAAAGATCTGTTGTACAGTTGAATGTAATTACAAGTACCCAGTGTGTGTTTGACACTTACTTGGCATGGCAAAGGGATGTTGCAGACCTGGTCTGCTTGTGTTTAATACAATTATTGCTGAAAATTGGAGAGTGTTTGAGCAAGAATATGCAATTTTCATACAGGCTGCTTTTTCTGATAAAGATGCACATATAAAGCATTTATTCTGCTCAATTTAGCTGGTTCAGAAGCTATTGAGAGAGAATATTCATTTATGTATGCACCTGCTGTTTATGCTTTTTCTGATAAAGACGCATGTACAAAAGCATTTATTCTGCTCAATTTAGCTGGTTCAGAAATCATTGAGAGAATGCTCATTTGTGTATGCACCTGCTGTTTAAGCAGCAGAAAGGGAAAACAGCCATATTGTGGTACAGGCTGAAATGCGAGAAGACCCTGAGTGTTTAAAACATAAATTTAGAGAAACATGCAACCCTCAAATGAATATTACAATGGAAAGGCACATATTTTACACAAGAGATCAAAAGCCTAGTAAATCTTTTGTACCATATATAATTGACTTGAGAAACAAGGCAAAAACATGCAGATTTGGTGATCTGAGAGATAAGTTGATAAAACATAGGCTTTTGTGTGGTGTTAATAATGATGCAGTGAGAAAAAATTTGCTTTGAGACAGTGATTCTACTTTAAGCAAAGCCATAGAGATTTGTCAGATATAGGAGCCTACAGAAAAGCACACGAATATGCTTACAAATGAGAAGAGCCTGCTTGCAGCTTCTTATAGCACAAATGTTGATAGTATACAGCACGAGGTTAAGACATATAGGCCAAAGGGTGTGGCTCCCACAATGAAACCCAGGGCAGCTTTAATAAAACTCAGGGCACACGCAGCAAAACCGAGGGGTGATTTAGCAAAACCCATGGTAAACCTCATTGTCAACTGTTGTAATTGTGGTGGCAGTTACGAACCTAAATGAGAAAAGTGCTTAACCTTTAGTCAGCAATGACACAGATGTAAAAAGTGGAATAATTTCAGAAAGCTTTGTAAATCTAAAGAGGCACATTCTTAAGAGGGAGCATTCAAAGAAGTAAGTTGATCAAGTAGAAAGCTGCAACACTACTTTTTTTGTTGATGGTGTCTCTGTGCTTGAGGAAAAGGTTAATGCAGTAGATTTGTTGGCAAAGAGCAAAGTATTGTGTACTGCAGTGATTAAAGGGAGACTTGAAGAGCTCAAAGTTGATACTAGTTTAAAGTGCAATGTTATATCAGCAGAAATGTTTGCTAAGGTAAAAGCTGGTGAAAAACTTGATTTGGCAAAGTGTGCGAAGCTTGTTGCTTAGGGTGGTGAAGAGATTCAAATCGAAGGCTCAGTAGAGCTTTCATGCTATTCTGCTAAGAACAGCCATGGCTTGCAGTTTTATGTAGTCAGAAGACAGGTGCAGTCATTGTTATGCCACGAAGATTATTTGAAAATGGGACTGATTTAATTTAATAAGGAAATCCACCACGTAAGCATCAAGAAAAAAATAGGTTTCACACACAATATTTTTTCTGAATATGCTGATATTTTCAAAGATGAGCTTGGCAAACTCCCAGTTGTGAACTCCATGAAGTTAGACCACAAGGTAAGCCGAGTTGGCAGACCAGCACTGAAGGTTCCAGCAGCAATGCAAGGCAAAGAAAAAGTAGAGCTAGACAGAATGGTGCATTTAGGAGTAATTTGTCCAGTGGAATAACCAACTGAATAGGTATCCTCCATGGTAGCAGCTCATAAGAAAAGCTCAGATGACATTTGAATATGTACTGATCCATGAGATTTGAACAAAGCACTGAAATGACCTCATCACCCAATGTGTACAATAGCAGTTGCTGCTCTCATGCCAAATGCCACTGTTTTTTTCTGTCTTCAATGCAAAAAGTTCATTTTGGCAGATTTTACTTGATCAAAAATCTTCCTTGCTAACCACTTTCAGTACACCATTTGGAAGGTATAGATTTTTGAGAATGCCATTTGGGATAAATTCTGCCAGTGAAGTCTTCCAACATGCAATGGAGCAAATTTTTTTCTGGTTATCAATGTGCTGTTGTAGTAGATTATATTTTTGTGGGAGGCAATGGTGAAGTCATACATGATAGAAACCTCAGGAAAGTTCTACATCATGCTCATGAAGTGAATCTTAAACTAAATCCTCAGAAATGCAAATTCAGGCTAAAAGACATTACTTATGTGGATCATTTGTTTACCAATTCAAGCTTATGACCAGATCCATTCAAGCAAACTGCAATTCTTGAAATGCCAGCTTCAGACAATGCCACATCTTTACAACATTTTCTTGGCCTGGTCAACTATTTAGGCAAGTTCATTCCTGATTTAAGTAAGCTTTCAGCACTGCCACGAGAGCTGACAGGCAAAAATGTAACTTGGTCTTGGTTGGAACAAAACCAAAGAACATTTAATGTCCTGAAACAGAAAATTGTCAGTCCAGATATTATGATGTTCCCAAACCTGTACCTCTTTCCTTTGATGATTCAAAATGTGGTCTTGGTGCAGTAATTCTTCAAGAGGGTAGACCAGTAGCCTATGCGTCTAGAACTCTAATTCAAACTGAGATGCAGTATGTGCAAATTTAAAAAGAGCTTTTGGCAATAGAGGTTGCATATTCGAAGATCAAAGATTATATTTATGGCCGACCTATCCAGACTAAAACTGATCACCAACCTCTGGTTACTATTTTGAGAAAACCAATGCACACAGCTCCAGCTAGATTGCAACGCATGATTTTTAAAATTGTAAAAGTACAATTTCAATATGGTTTATGCAAAAGGCAATGTTCTTTATCTTGCTGATACTTTATCCAGATTGCCCAGATAAAACACTAACCAGCATAATAATAATAAGAAGGCTGATTTTGAAGTTACAGAAGTGAGAAATTTTTCTTCCACATGTCTTGATGAGATTAGAAATCACACATCTTCTGATCCAGTTCTCCAAAACCTGAACCATTTTATCAGTCATGGATGGCCTGCAAAACAATCTTGTTTACTACTAGACATGCAGCAGTATTTTCCTTATAGAGGTGAGATTTTTATGGAAGATGGTATCACCATGAAAGGTTCAAAAAGTGGTAATTCCAAAATCCTTGCAACAAGAGTATATTCAGATCTTGCACTGAGGTCACCTGGGAACTGATTCTACCAAAGAAGGGTGAGAGGACTAGTATTTTGGCCTTCTATGTCAAAAGATACTGAGAAGGAAATCTTGGCTTGTTCAATTTGTAATAGTACTAAACTGCACCAACAAAAAGAACCATTTCAGCTGAACCAGATTCCTGAACTACCTTAGTCAACAGTAGCCGCAGATATTTTCGAATGGAATAGTCAGCATTATTTAGTATTAGTAGACTCTTATTTAAACTGCTTCAAGATTGACCTACTTCCTAACCTGACTTCTAGTACTGTCATTATTTTATTTTATTTTATTTTTTATTTAACATTTGTTTACCATAAAAGTCCTGAAATTGAAAAGACATTTTTCTGTCCACGGCAGTCCGCACAAAGTTGTTTCTGACAATGGTGCACAGTTTACTAGTCAGCAGTTCAAAAGATTAGCAGAGACATGGGACTTTGTTCATGTTACTTGTAGTTCTGAGCATCTGCAATTTAATGGCTTGGCTGAACATGCAGCTCAAAGTGCGAAACAGTTGTTGGAGAAATCCAAAAGATACAAAACCGATATTTTTCTCAATTTGCTTAATCTCAGAAACATTCCTTGAGACAATTTACTTTGTTCACCTGCTCACATACTGATGTCGAGACAAACCAGAACTACACTACCAATCAGTAAGAATTTGTTGATTGCAAGTGCTAAAATAACACAGTAAAAGCTCAACTCATGAAAAAGTGTTTGACACAGAAATTCCATTATGACAAAATCAGCAAACCACTCAAACCATTAAAAGGAGGAGGGGATAGTAAGAATGCAGAAAGCAAAAGGTTTTGATCAAGTAGGACTTGTGAAACATCTATGTGAGGAACTGAGATCGTACATCATTGAGTCACAAGGAATGGAATTTAAGTGGAATTGGAAACATTTATTGCCGGTGTCCGAGCCAGTGTTACAGCATCTTGTCTAAAATTGAGAGTCTAATTCTCAGTGTATGCTATCGAATGCTTCAGTTCCAGGGAATAATTCTTCTTCTGTTCCTGTTCCTGAAAGTGTCCCTGATGTTCGTAATAAAGAGCATTCCCCAGTAACTGTCCCTATTGTTAAACCCAGTACCGATTATTATATAGCAATGCCAGGTCGTATCTCAAGACCTGATGCTAGATACATGGCAATCTGGACATGATTGTTATTGTTTATGTGTTTATATAATTTTCATGTGATCTGATTGTCATTTTTCATTTGCATGATAAAATTATAAAAGAGGGAGGATCCAGATTATAATGTGTTTGTTGTACCTTATGTGTTCGTGGGCATGTGCATATATGTAAGTACTGAACACATGCAAGCAGACTGCCATTTTGTGTAAGCAGCCAGAGTGAAAGCATGTATGTGTGTGGCAGTCGGTCGGTTAGCTAGTTTAAGTTTTAGTTCCAGTTATCCATCCTGATGTGTTTGTGTGAAATAAACAAACACCCAAGCCTCATCATCTTATTTGAATACACAAGACAAGTGACAGAAAGGACATGCAGACTCAAATGTTAAATGCTATTCATCATCATAGATTCATAGATAGGTACTAGGCTATCTGCCTGAGGGCATTTATAAGCCAAGCCAGAGTGTGTTGGCTTTCGCTGCCCCATTAATTAACTGATCCTCTGTCAAGCAGAGCAAATGAAGTGATCCCAGTGGTGTATTTTCTGTTACCCATCCACTCGTCAAGGTTTCTCTTGAAGAGTGTTAGTGAGGGGCTCTGCCTGATGTAACTTGGAATTTTGTTCCAAAGCATGGGGAGTCTCTGTGACAGGAATCTATCCCTCCAGCATGTTCTACTTATTGGTGTGGCAAGGTTTAGCTCACTAGAGCGCGTGGCTTGCAGTGACTTGGATTTCTTTAGGTGGAACATGTCCATCAATTCTAAGTTGGACATGGCTTTGTAAGTCAGGCAGAGATCACCTCTGAGTAAGTGATATGCCACTGAGTACAGCTGGAGTTTTTTCAGTCGGGCTGCATAGGACATATGTTTGAGACAAGTAATCCTCTTGGTGAGGTACTTTTGTGGTCTTTCCAGTTGTTGGAAGTGTCTTGTGAGGTACATCCCAAATGGGGCATTGTACTCTATGATGGGTCTAATAAGTGATGAGTAGAGGGGCACTATAACCTCTTTATTTCTAGATGCGAACCCTTTAGTAATTAGATGGGCCTCATAGAAGGATTTCCTAACTACTTTGGCAATATGATTGTCAAAGGAGAGATTACTATCTACCTGGGTCCCCAGATCTCTTATTACCTCTTCTTCTTCTGTATTAGGGGGGCTGCCACCTATGTGATAATTCGTGGGTGTTTTGTTTTTCCCAAACAATATGACTATGCATTTTTTGACATTTAGCTTGAGGCCATGACTTTGACACCAGGTGTCCATCTCAGTAAGGCCCTTTTGGAGGATGTCCGTGTCAGCCAGAGAGTCAATTATGGCGCCCAGTTTGCAGTCATTGGCAAACCTGATTAGCCATAGTCCTCCTGTGTTTGCCTGTACTTCTGAGAAGTATATGCCGAACAGTAGGGGTCCCAGGACTGAGCCTTGTGGGACACCACTTGTGACTGGTTTAGAGTCGGACCTGGAGCCCGCTATTCTTACCATGTGAGTTCTGTCTGTAAGCCAGTTGGCAACCTATCTTGTGACATAGGGGTTTATGTTCAGGATGGTGAGTTTTTCTGTAATACCCGAGTGGGGAATGGTGTCGAAAGCCTTGGCGAGGTCAAGGTAGGCTGTGTGAACCACCTTTCCCTCATTTATGGCCTTGGTGACTGTCTCGAAGAAGTCAACCAGCTTTAGTAGGCATGATCTGCCCTTAAAGCCAAACTGGGTCGGGTCAAGTGTTTGGAGGTTCCCAATGTCTTTGTTAATGAGTTCCATGATGATGTGCTCCATAGCCTTGCAGACCACGCTAGTCAGGCTTATGGGGCGATAGTTACCAGGGTCAGTTTTGGCCCCTCCTTTGTGGAGAGGAATAACCGTTGCTGTGCACCATTCTATTCTATGGGCATGTAGCCTGTGGAGAGGCTGAGGTTGAACAGTGTGTTTAGGTGGGAGGGTTAGTTCGTTCTGTAGTTCATGCAAGACGCAGCCTGGGACACCATCTGGTCCCAGTGACACTGTGTTTTTGGCTTTGGAAAGGGCTGTTTTTACCTGTGCATCTGTGATTTTTGGGACACTACACTTTTCCAGTATTGTTGTGGGCCTTTTTGGAGGTGAGAGGGGGTGAAGTTTGCACTGAATCTATCTGTCAGGATGTTGGCAATATCAGTAGGTTCCGTATATTTTGTGCTATTTTGCAATAGTTCAGTGCATATCTGCGAGTTGCCACTTAGATTCTTAACATAGCTAAAGAAGGCTTTGTGCTTATCTTTTGAATCCTTGGCTATTTTTCTTTTGAAGTCAGCCTTGGATGATTTCATGAGGGACCTCAGTTTCTTACTGACACTGATCAGGGATGTCTTTCCTTCTTGGGATTTGCTTTTTTTCTGAACTAGCTTCCTCCTTCTATTGTATAGCCTGTTTATTGCAGGGGTCCACCAAACTGGTTTCCTTCTCTTAGAGGAGTGAGTCTTGGTTTTGCTAGGGATGGCATGATCCATGCATCATTTTAGGTGCTCATAGTGTGCATTTGTAAAGGTTTCTGCTTCTTGGGCAGCGTTATCCTTTAGCGTGGGGTATGTGAAACTTACCACCTCTGTCTTAAGTAAGGTGAAGTTTGCTTTAGAAAAGTTTTTTACTGCGGTTTCCTTAGTTGGGGGTGGTGGTAGGGTGTGGACATCCAGAGTGATTAGTTTATGGTCTGATCTAACCAGTGACAGGTTGACCTCTGGTGTGGAACACCTGTCACCCATGTTGGTGATGACCAAGTCCAATATGTCTTCACCTCTGGTAGGGGAGTTTACCAGCTGATCCAGGGCATTTGAGTTGATGAATTCCAGGAAGCGCTGGGCCTGGGAATTTGTACTCAAGTAGTTTTCTCAATGAATGGCAGGGTAATTGAAATTGCCCAATATCAGGGTGTTTGTTAGGACCTTCATGTTTTCCAGTGTCTCCAGAAAGGTGGAGTGGTGGTCCTGGGTCATGGAGGGTGATCTGTAGCAGGCCATAATTTGCATTGCAGATTTGCCCAATGTTAGTTGCACATGGATGATTTCAGAGGTATCATGCTGCGCCACTAACCTGGAGGTGTAGGTATCCTTGATGAATATGGATACACCCCCTCCTTTTGTGTTTCGGTCCGTGTTCTGTAGCCGAAACGTGTGGTATGAGTTGTAGCCCAGTAGTGCTGGGGTGCTCTCTGGAGCCTTGAACCAGGTTTCAGTTACTGCACAGATGTTGACGTTCTCCATACTGAGGAGTGCTTTGAGCGTGTGCATTTGGAGATTTAAACACCTGGCGTTGAGTAGCATAACCCTCAGTTTTTTGTTAATTATGCTGTTTACGGAGGAGGGTTTGACTTTTGAGCCTTGCCTAAAAAAGGCACTATAGGGGCAGCAAGAGCCTTGGCCAGTATTCAAAAGCCTAGGAGTGACAGGTGCAAGCCGTCTCTTGGGAAGTAACATGGCTTGTCGAGCATGTCGTCCAAGGCTGACAGACACTGGATCATTGTAACATTGTGTATACAACTTTAATAATACACTTATATGTGTGTGCTTACTTGTGTTAGTAAATCTCAATATTATAATTGACAAACTATACTTATGTAAAAGTAACACATTACTTTAGTTAGCAACTAGTACTACTTTTTTAGAAAAGTAATAAGTAATAGTAATATATTACTTTCACTGAAAAGTAACTAGTAATAGTAAATTATTACTTTTATAAGTAACTAGCACAACACTGATTAGGAATACTATGAGTATCATTGCCAACCACAGGGTAGCAAGTATTAATGGAGTAGTTTTGAACCCCACTCTCATTATTGGATAAATGATGTTTGATCTCAATAAGGTCAAATACAATGAGGTAATAAGGGTGTTTGCAGGACATCAGTCACTTGCATACACTTGTATGTGCAATGATACCAATAAATGAACTCTAGCCAAGACCAGGTTACTGTGCATCATTCAATGTATGTGTGATTCTGAGACCACAGCAATGGTATTTAAATATGTCAGAATGCAAGAATACTAGTTTCCATTTTATTAGTAAATTGGATGGGAAGGAAAACTTCCTGAAAACAGCCAAGCGTGGAAAGAGGCAAAAAAATACATTACTAGAGTAAAACTACATATCACAGGGAAGCATGATGTGGACAGTGCTATCATGATGCCAGTTCAATATAGTGTGGCTGGGGAACAATGAAACAAGACAAACCTGACTACTATGTGTTTATTGTAATTACTACTTGCTAGCAGACTAAGGTACACTTCCAAACCTAGGTTAGCCAGCAGCCTTCTCCCCCTCTCTACCATCTGCATAAATAAATCCTATTGTATTGCCTGCAATTCTGTGTCTCCCCTATATAGTGTTTTTTTTTCTTTCCAGACATATAGCAAATCTCTTACTTATCCTTTTCCCTACACCTCCTTAAGGCCATTCCCTCTGCCTAGATCTTTCCCCTCTCACTTCTACTATCATTTCCCTTAGTAAATTGTCTGTCTCTCTTACTACCACCGCTATAGCATTTTCTTAACTTTATTCAGACCAGTAAGCTTAATTCTCCCTCTAGCATTAAGCATTTCTCTGACTGATTGTTTTCACACTTGATGCCAAACACTCGTCTTGTCTCTACCCACTCCGTTCGCCCTGCAGGCTCACTCCGCTCCCCTACCCTACCCCCAAATCTCACCCACCCCCAGTACACTTGATCTTATACTTCCCTAACCACACCCTCAGCCCTAATCTACCAATTACCTCTCTTCACAAACTCCATATCAATTAACACACATGTTCACCTTTTAGTTAGCAGCAACCTTCCACACCCACTCTTATCTATTCCCTAAGCACTCCACTTATCACAACTACACTTCAAATTTTCTTTTTCTTTTTTTAGCCAAACCTCCACACCCTACACCTCTAACTATGTATAACCATCCTCTGCCTTTTTACCTCAACATTCTTTTCTTATCCATCAGGCTCACCTTATTACTTACAACTCATTGCCTTACTTTCTATGAATTCTCAGCCTTTGCTACATTTTTTCATCTCCCAAGACAAACTCACCCTTTCTCTCCTAGCACCTCTCTTACACACTGTAACATAACATCCTATTCATCCTTCATTCTACCACAGTTTCGTAGACTAACCCATATTAAATACCTACAAATGAAAAAAGGACACCTCTCTCTTTATAAATTGTTTAAATTATCACATAACCCTCATAACGGCTTACTTCTACACGGTGACATTCACCCAAACCCTGGTCCTAATTTTTCCACCCCAAATACTCTATTAGCCCCTACTACCACTCCCCCAAATGTCCTAAAAAGCACTAACTCTCTACTTATAGGTCAACTCAATATAAGAAGTGTTAACAACAAAATAACCCAACTACATGCCCTATTAGACATCTATTCCTTTGACATCTAATGCCTTACTGAAACATGGCTTAAACCTACAACGAAAGACAATGACATTGTCCCTCCAGGCTATAACATTCTCAGACTAGGCCATTTAAATAAAAAGGGAGGTGGAGTAGCAATACTCTTCAAATCTGAACTTAAGATCACATCATTAGATATACAACCTCCTCCTCCTAATAATTCTGAAATTTTAACCTCGAAGCTCCAAATTAATGCTAAAAAATCAATATACATTATCTGCTCTTACATCCCCCCTGGGAATAATATTAATACTCTCGAAAATGCCCTAAACTGGCTTTCAATGTCCCTACCACAAGAAACCTTACTCCTTGGTGACTTTAATATTGATTGGAATAGCTGTACATCTCCCATTCCCACTACGCATATAAACCTCTTTGGCTTCCACCAAACCATTACCTTCCCAACCAGGATCCACAAACCTAACAAAAAACAAACTACCTTAGATTGGATTCTAGTAAATAAGGACCCCCATCCTTATCAAACAGGTATACTCCCTGACAATATTAGTGACCATTCTCTTACTTACATCACTAGGCAAAAGACCCACTTTCATAATCTAATAGCTTTTAGAACTACCAGAAACAAAAAATATTTCAACCCAAGTAATTTTCAAGCTGAGCTCAAAGCTTGCAATTGGTCACCCTTAAAATACCTACCTCTTGACAAAGCCATTTCACACTTTAACAAAACATTCTTGCAGATCCTTGAGCACCATGCTCCCACTTGTACTGTCAGAACAAAAAATAAACCAGCCCCCTGGCTGTCTAAGGATACAAGGCTAAACATACGATTAAGAAACAAACTCTGGTCCAAAAGGAGAAAAATTAGAAACCCAATAGATCATCTAAACTTTAGACAAATTTGTAATTCCACAAAAAATCTACTATCCTTGACAAAAAAAACTTCTACCTCAAATTCCAAAAAAATAATCCGCAAAAGTTTTGGTCAGGTATCAACAAATTACTCCACCCAGGACAGTCCAAAACACCTAACCCAAACCTCTCCCAGCCATATTGCCAACACCTTTAACAATTTTTTCTCTGAAACAGTCCAATCACTAGCAACCACCTTACCACCTACTTCCACCACTAAATTTCCCTCCCTAACCAAATTACCCCAGCCTTTTAACCTTCAACCTGTCCCAACATCTTTAATACACTCCTTGCTTCTTAAACTAAAACCATGTACACCATCAGCTGACCTGCTCCCAGCAGAATTCCTGCAAATCGCAGCGGGTGTACTTGCCTACCCTATTTCTATCCTAATAAACAGAACCATCTCTGAATCTTATGTCCCATCCATCTGGAAAATCTCCCATATCTTCCCTCTGCATAAGGGAATTACCTCAAATGAATTATCTAACTTCTGCCCAATAGCCCTTCTCCCCCCCCCCTTGCAAAAATTATGGAGCAATGCATCCATCAGCAATTACTTCAGTATCTCCTACAAAACAACCTTCTAGTTGACTGCCAGCACGGTTTCAGGCCTCACCATAGTACCACAACAGCTCTTCTATCCTTTACAGACTGCATTAATAAAAACAGGAATACTAACCTTCTATCTTCTGTTCTTTTCATAGATCTCTCAAAGGCCTTTCATATGGTTAACCACCAAATACTATTAAGTATACTTGAATCACTTTCCCTTGATCATCAACTAGTAAAATGGTTCCAATCCTACCTTGAAAACAGGAAACAAGTGGTCCTGTGGGAAAACAATCTATCTTCTCAGCTTCCTATCACCCTTGGAGTCCCTCAAGGATCCATTCTTGGACCTCTCCTTTTCACAATTTTCATTAATGATCTAAAAACTTCCCTTCCACAAACTACATGCATACAATATGCGGATGATTCAACTCTGGTATGTGCCGCATCCTCCCCTGCTGAATTACAGGCTAACACACAAACTGTCTTTACTTTAGTGGAAAACTGGTTCCATCAACGTTGTCTCCTCCTGAACCCTAAAAAAACTAAACTGCTGCTATTTACTCCCTCACAGAAATCCCCCTCTATCAATTTCACAGTAAAATCAAACAATGGCACATTAATATCCCCTGAAACCACCACCAAACTCCTCGGTGTACTAATAGACAACCATCTCACCTTTGACTCGCACATTAACGCTAGTATTAAATCAGTAAATAGAAAACTTGGATTCCTCTACAGAATCAGACCATTTCTTACAGAGTCAGCAAAGATCTCTATTGCACAAACGCACCTGATTTCCACCCTACTCTACGCCTGATCTATATATACCAACCTATCCAAAACTAATCTAAATAAACTAGCAACCACCTACAACAACATAGCTAAATTTGCCACCGGTGCCCCCTTACGTACTCACCACTGCCTTAACCTTAAACATCTCGGATGGCTGGAAGTACAAACCCAACTATTTTACCAGCAACTCATTTTTATTCACAAGATTTTACATCATCCTTCAAACACTCCCATACTATGTAACCTAGTAAATTCTTATAAAAACCTTCCTACCCTAAGATCAGCTAAAAAACTACAAGTTGCCACTATTAAATCCTTTAACAAAGCTGGAGACTGCCTATTCTCAAATGCAGTTGGCAATTCCTGGAACAAACTTCCAACTGAGATCACATCCCTTACTTCCACCAATCTTTTCAAAAATCAGTTGAAAAACTTCATTAAAACCAAATGGTTCTGCCCTGCTCTCAGCCTGACTGATACTTATTCTCTGCTCTCAGCCTGACTGATACTTATTCTCCTCTTTCTACTCTAACTCTCAAACTGGATTTCTTTTTGCTGAAACTCCTCTACCTTCCATATATGGCATGTTTAAGCTTCTTGCTCTCTTTTTTGTATCTCCCCGCTATGCTATATGAAGTTCTATGGATATTAAATATCTTTTCGCTTTTTCTTATATAAATTTTTATTTTGTATTTTTTATGCTTACTGAAACTGAACAAGAACTATTTCTTTTTTGGCTCTCTAAAAAAAAAAAAAAAAAAAAAAAAAAAAAAAATTATTATTTTACTGGCGTTCAATTGTTTACTCATGTAATTATTCTTGTATTTTTCTTGGGGTCTATACAATTATTTTTTTGTAATCTCTATTTCTTGCGGATTATTTGTATAAATGTTTTTTTTTTTCTGTCCTTGTTATTGTCTCGGAGCTTTTCTCCTTGGGCCTCTACTGAAAATGGACATATATCCAGTTAGACTAGCCCGGTCAACAAATGTAAAATAAAAATAAATAAAAATAAATAATAAAGAAACAACACATTCCATGCCTATATGGCTCCACTAACGGGATCTTTGAGTCACCGATGGATATTAAAGGCAGCATGAATACAATGTGGGTCTAGAAGCGTGACTACAGCTTGCTTTTTATTTCCAGTAGTTTTATGGTTAAATACTTCACAGGACTGTAGTGTTCATTTTAGTTAAACAACTGTGAGATTCCTGCACACTAATCTCTACTGCTGGTGTGTCTGGAGCAGGGGGTGGGGGCAAGTGTGCCGGAAGCTAGTGAAGTCTGGATGGAGGAAAGGCAAAAGGGGCACTTGGTGATCTAAAAGGACATTTTTTAGCTGTCTACTGCCATAACAGAAACAAAACTGTAGTACAAGATCTATGTAGTGCAAATATGAGTTACATTTGGAATAACTGCAAAGAAATGTCATAGAAAATTAAAAATGAAGCCATTGTTGCACCTGCATGGTTGCACCTGCGTGGTCCAGTCATCCTATACTAAAAAGAGAAAAAAACTACAGCAGTTTTGTAACACACTGTTGCCACAAACAACCACAGAATAGTGGTGAGAGGGTATTAAACACTTCACTCAGACTTTTAAAAAGTCCGTATGAATGTTTAACAGCATCCCACGGCTCTTTAGTGGTAATCGCTGATTGCTGTTAATGCTCTAGTGTGTGACTAGAGCTTAAGAATAGTAACAGGTGCTTAATAAAAGCTTGCTAAGAACATTTCAGACATCAAAATGGTGCTTGGCAAGCATGTCTTTCCCCCAAATTCAGAGCATAATCATGGTGAACCATACATTAAAAGTCATTATCTTTCAAAAATAAGACATAAAAAGTATCACAGAACATCTAGACTCTGGCAGCCTCCACACACCAGGTTACAAAAGTGGATTTTGACACACACGTCTGACCTGGACTCACTTACTCTACAACTGGCCCTGCTCAGAGATGTGCATAGAAGGTTGCTATAGACTGTGTTTGTGGGGTGGTGGGGAGATGAGTATAGTGAGATTATTGTTTAAGTTCTCCTCGCAATCAAACCAACGAGGTGTGCACAGCAGATCACGGTAACTTACTTGGCACTGCAGAAAGTGTGGCCATTATTTCATTATTTCTCTAATTGTCTTCTCAGTATGTATTATTTTGTTTTTAAGTATACAAAAAAGATCACTGTATCTTGTGTGAACCTGTGATGTGGTCATTATTTAACTTTTCCCACAAACCTCAGAGATATGCGCAGAAGATCGCTATAGCTTGTGTAGGGGTAGTGTACTGTCTATTAGCAATAAACTGGCCTATATGACTGATTATTTTTAATCTTTTCTCACAATCACGCATCAAAAGTGTATACAGGTTGCTAACGTTGAGGTGGGGGTGTTAGGGGTAAGGAGACATATTGTGAATATACATCTGAGATCAAAAAGTTATAATAATTTTACTATAATCTGGTTGTCAGATGGATACCTAGAAGGTAACTGCCTTTAAGAAGAGGAGGTGAAGAAGCAAGCTGTATATGACAGGGCCATTAATTCATTCACTTTGATCACAATCTAACATCACAGGCATACACAGTAGGGGACGATACGTTTTTTTTCTTCTGACAGGAAAAACAGGCACTCTTCTAAAATGTGATTCATGTATCTTTGCAAGCATTTATCTTCTCAGTTTATTGGGAACTATGTTTTTGTCAACTCTGATAATTAAGCCTTGGACACAACTGATTTCTTCACTGAAAGAAGGGGCGGCTTGTGCTATAGGACTGTGGGACTGCAGCCCCTCCACCTGTAAAAGGGTCCCCCACCTGTAAAAATCAGTTAAATAAATTCCCCATTCCCCAAACACATTAAAATAAATTCTCGGACTCCGTGCATGCGTGCTTAGTTCCTGACTGCTGTGTCAGGCAGACCAGAACTTCAAGCATGCATGCTCAGGCATTCCAAGCTCCAGACTGCTCTGTTAGGCAGTCCAGACAGAGAAGGCAAGAAACTCCACCCTTCCAGCCCAGAGGTCTGTGCAGTGATGACCGTACAAACCGGAAGGTCACTGGACTGCATCACCCGCAGGCTGGACCAACAGCAGGAGGCTCTGTGTGTGTAAAATGCCCCAGTAGCTTCATGGTGGTGGGTAGAGAATAAGGCTTGAACCCTGTACCTTGGGCCCAAGTGACAAGAGCCTGAATTCCCTACCCACCACCATTTGTAAAACATTTGCAGATTTGTGCCTCATATTTGTTCTGTTCCTCATAAAATCTATGGTTTCTGTATTTTTGTTACTTTACTTAACACAGCCAGTATTGCAGTGGTAGCAGTGTTGCCTGACAGCTACGGGTCATCTGGTTTGATTCTTGGCTGGGGTTCCCTCTGCGTGGAGTCTGCATGTCCTCCTTATGTTTGTGTGGGTTTGCTCTGGTGTCCTCAGTGGGTATTTGTCCCTATTTCATGGACTGTATTCCCCCATTACTGGCTTTGTCCAGGTTTTTTGTGCCAAGGTTGAGAGCTATGGTGATAACTGAGCTCACTGAATATGTTTGGGGGCTGTATTCCCCCATTATTGGCTTTGTTCAGCTGTTTTGTGCTAAGATGTTGACAGCTATGGTGAGAACTGAATTCAATAAATGGTAGCCATTTAAATTTCAGTCTTCCTTTCTTTCATAAAAATAGATGATTTGGCATAGTGGTATGTTGCTCTGGCTGTTTTGCACAGGGTCCTGGGTTCAATACTTGGCAGTGAAATGTATGGTGGTAACACAGCATTTTATTCTAGCAACTTTCCAACATTATACAAGCAATGTTTAAAATGTGTCCCTGGTTTTTGGACTTTTGTCCCCCCCCCCAAATAAATATTGGCTTTTCCCAGATTTCTTGTGCTGCAAAGTTGAGAGATACAGCTGAGTGCCGAGTATATTTTACAAGGAGCTGAGAGCTGCAGGGGAACAAATGTTTAGTGCTGCTTATGCCGAGTCTGCTTACATTGTAAATAGCACAACAGGTAGTGTACTTGTTTTTGATGCAGAAGGCTGTGGGTTCTACTCCCACAGTAGGTAGATCCATTGCTGATGCTGTACTCTGTTGTAAAGGGGACGGATGCTGCAGTCCTCTTTGGCGACGATACCTAGTAACTATGAACCTGTTATCAGTTTGCCATCCATTCCCTATTGTGATATTACTAGCATTATCATTTTTTAATGCAACATAGGCAATTTATTTCTCAAGGGCAACAGTCACTTTATTTGTAGATGAAACAATGACATATAAAGTTGTTTGCTAGCAGTAACCTCTTCATTAGTTAACAGATTTCTTCAATATGGAATTATTTAGATTACTTTTACTTCTTCAGAGATCGTGCATATTTACTGATACTGGTGGACTGTAGACTTTTATGATGGAACTGTTCTGAATTGGGCAGTTTTGTCATTATTGGTGCATGCATTTTGTTTCATTGTTTACTGGAAAAATGTTCAAAACAATACATTTAAAATACCCTGTTAACAACTGTACTGTATTGTACAAGGAATATAATTTAATACAGTCAGGAAGGTGTATCAAAGAACATGTGTATGTTTCGTGTTCAAGGGGCCTATGATTTGAAAACAGCCCAAACTTAATCTTTATCTACCACTGGCAAATGTATTTTCTTTGAATGTGGGTTTCAATGCTGTTTCAATGAATGTAAGTTTCAATGGCAGAGAGGTTTTAATGCTAAGTCTAGTTTCATTGCGAGACTGCATTGCTTTGTTTAGCAGATATCTATTAGGGTTTATGCTGTAAAATATAAAATAAAACTTTCAAATGAAATCCATATCATCACAGAAGTAAAGCAGTATGCACATTACAGTGTTTATGGCAAATGGGGCGAAATAACCATGGAATGGGACATTGGAATGTCTGCAGAGGGGACGCTCCATTCGACCATGATTTTGTGAGCGGGGAAAGGGCAGCAAACTCAGACAGCCCTGGCTGAACTATACCTCTCAACTGTCCAGAATTTTGCAGAATGAATAGATTTTTGCTTCTTATTTTTGGTTTGTTCCTCATAAAATTTGTAGTTTTCTGCCAAATCATTTAGGAATGAAGTCACTAAATAATGAAAGACATTTGAGTTTCAGATTTCATACCCTTCAAAAATTCATTCTAATGCAAGACCTACTACTATTCTATTATTTTTCTAAGTTTATAAGAGCAATATTTAAAATGTTTTCTTGATTTTTGGGCCTGTGTCCCACTTCTATGTATGGCTTTGTTCCGATTTCTTGCTCTGAGGTTGAGAGGTATGAGTGTCAGAGCCATCACCGTCAGCAAGACACATTTCAAACTGTGATCTACCTGTTGCACTCCACTCCCCCTTGTAGTGGCTCTGGATGTGTCCAAGCAAGGCAAAGAGCAGTTATGCAGTGTAAGTGTGCAGAGTATTCCCCCATCCAAGGTAGACCACAAGTATGACCATGGCTTTTCGTCTGTCCTTGATTTTGCAGAATGTTCTGGTTTTCTGTCATATTTTATACTGTTAATTTATGCTTCTTATTATTCAGAAAATGCATCCTGCTGCAGTGCCCTGTTGCTCTGTATTAAGGTAGGAATGCTTTAATGACCATCAGGTAAGCTTGTCGGAGATTGTAAGTTGCAATTAAGCTTTAATAAGCATACTGTTAAAGAATTACCAACATTGAAAGCCTTTTCATTGTTGCCATGCAGAGAATATTTACATAACTAGATAATGTATAAGACTTAGGTATTGAAATGCATATGACAGTATTTGTAATAAAGGACAGGATTACAGTATTTTCAGAAGCTCATTACATTTGTTGGAGACTTGCAGTTATCTTTGCAGGCTTTGATCAGGATATTTATTGAGTACAATGCCCCTTTGGGGTATATCTCATTAATAATATCAAACAATTGGCAAGACCCCAGAAGTTCCCAACTAAAAAGATCCAGGCCTAAATTCCCCGAGCAACCAAGATAGGCTGAAAACTCTATCCCTTTATTCAGCGTCTTACAGACTTTTCATTGGAGTTCTAGATCTCATGTTTCCAATATCTCCTACCAATAACAGAACAAGAAACCATAATCTTCACCAACAGACAAACAGAGCAAAGCAGCTCAAAAACCTCTAGAATAATCTTTCCCTACATGTTAAGCAGTGTAATTCACTATCTTACTTTAAACGTAAATTTGATGACTGGATGGGTATCCACAAATTTACTGTGCGTTTGACTGATATCTCCCTCTGGGAGAAAGGAAGTGCCAACTTAGGAAGGGTACCAGCAAGGCATGGAGAGTCATAAGACTAGTTGGCCTTGGAATATTAATGAATCCAAAACATTTTTAAGACTTACTCCAGTAGCTTTTCGGGAAATCCCTACCTACCCCCATAATGATCCTGAATAGCATAAAGTGGGTCTAAAAGAATGAATGAATAATTAAATACATCAACATGATTACTACCAGGAAATCAGTCAACCTCCAGTGAAATGTGCCCTTGAGGAAAATTCTGACGAAAATAGGTTATTAAGCAGGATAGCCAAATGCAATCCTACTACTCACTGAGTTAAAGGTAATAAACACAGATGTCTGTGCCAACTTATGGGAATCATGCATACATTTTACAGTTGAGAGGTACGTTCAAAAAGTAATGTTTGTTGTACATGAATGTAATGACCTATTGTACCTGTGTAAATTTTTGTCTTTACTGTTCTTTATCCCGGGTTGTGCCTGAAAAGGTTGAATTGGCCAGTCCACTTACCTGTTAAGCAAATTGCAATAAATAAATAAATTAACTGTCCAGAATTTTGCATAACATCCCACTTTTGTCTCATATGCTTGTCCCATTCCTCCTAAAATGTTTCATTTTCTGGTAAAGCACTCAGGATCATACCTCCCAACTCCCCAGAATTTCACAGAATGTCCAGATTATTGCTTCATATTTTTAGTCTATTCCTCATACAATTTGGGATTTTCTGGCAAACTATTATGGATTGTGCTCACTATATAATGAGACATTTGAGTTTGAGACTTCATAGCCTTCAGAAAATGCTTTCTAATGTAAAACCTGTTAGCCTAGCTGCTTTCTAAGTTTGTAAGAACAATATTTAAGAACCTGAGCCTAAATTTGGCCCTCTATCCCCCCATTATTTGTGGCTTGGTTCAGAATTCTTAAAAGTTTTTATTTATTTAACATTTGTTAACCTGGAAAGTCTGACTTGGAACAAGCCAATTTTCAGTGGAGGCCCAGGGAGAAACGCTCCAGACACATGTCTTTGTAACATCGGAGGAAACCGAAGCACCCGGAGGAAACTCACACGAACGCAGGCAGGACATGCAGACTCTGCACAGAAGGCATCCCAGCTGGGAATCGAACTGGAGAACCTCTTGCTGTGAGGCAAGAATGCTACCGCTGCACCACTGCACCACCCATGTTGAGAGGTCTGCCGAGGATTGCCGTCGGTCATTAATGCCAGACATTTATGTTTCCCTGGTTTTCAGCCTTCATTCCCCTGTTATTTTTCTCTTTGTCCAAAATTCGTGAGGAAAGAAGTTGATCCGTATGCAGCAGAAACACTCTCACAAGAATTTACATGCCATCCACAAGTTAAGGCAGCTGGATTTATTACTCAATTTTTTTTTCCAGCTGCTTGAGCTTGTGGTTATCTCAGAAATGACAACACAAATGTTTCCATGTATTTGCTATTCTGACATTAGTTTCAGGGCACATTGGGCAGCTGTTGAATGTGTGTGTGTGGGGGGTTCACCTACCCTTGCCCTGTGGTTCTTGTACCCATGGGAGGGCTTATATATCATTATATAAAATCATTTACATGCAGGTTAAAAGTAACTGTACTGCATAGCTCTATACCTTCAATCTCCAAAATGTGGAGCTCTATCCCCAGGATTCAATAACACCTACACTAAATGTACACTGTTGTGAGTGAACAGATAACAGAAATAACTTACACCTTCTTCCTCCAATTTTTAGTTTTCCTACTGATATTTTTGCAGCTTTAAATTTTGATGAGGATTTATAATGGCTACCACAAAGTGTAGACTACATGCACACTTAGTGTAATCTTTATGAGTGACTAGAAAGCACAAAAATGTGATAAGAATGTTCTTGAATACATATCATGTACACTTAAGTGTACACTTACCATAGGCTTTAGTGAATCTGGCCCTATATATCTATAATATGGAATAAATGGGCAAAATATGGAACACTTACAAAAAACTTCAACTAGAAAGCTCACAACATGGTTAAAATGTAAACACCTCTTCTACAAAAATACAGGCAACTGAGGAACCTTGCAAAAAAAAACATACAACTAATGACAAAAATGTATACTATAGCTCTGCTCAGCTTAATAACAAATCCAATCCTCGAAAATTTTGGTCAACTGTCAACAACATCCTCTATCCTGGGAAGCCCTCTAATCCTTCCCGATACCCTAACTCTTCCTCTCAGGAAACAGCTACCATCTTGAATAAACACTTTATCTCTTCCATCCAAAATCTGGTAACCTCTAAGCCAAACTCTACATTGGCACCCACCCCTCCAAGTCCCACTAACACAACTTTGTTTTCATTTGAGCCAGATCCCATTACTTAAGTCAAATCTCTACTACTCAAGCTAACACCTTGCACTCCTTCCTTTGACAATCTATCTCCTACATTCCTCAAACTTACTGCTGACTCAATTGCCTATCCTATATCTATACTAATTAATCAATCTATTCTGGAATCAACTGTCTCCACCCTTTGGAAATCTTTCTTTACTATCCTTCTTCATAAAGGTGAAAACTCCACTGACCCCTCAAACTACCGACACATTGCCATTCTGTCCCCCCTCTCCAAGATATTAAAAAAATGTATTCACTCGCAGCTTCTCAATCACCTCCGCACGCACCACTTACTTACCCCTACACAACATGGATTTCGTCCTCACCACAGCACCACCACTGCCATCCTCTCCTTCACTCATATCATTGCAGAGGCCCTAAACAACAATAAACTCATTTCTTGTCTCTTCCTAGATCTCTCCAAAGCCTTCAATACTGTCTCTCATCCTCTACTACTATCCAAACTCAGAAATCTCCAGCTATTCTCCTCCGCACTTGCCTGGTTTAATAGTTACCTGTCTGGCAGGGAACAACCTGTCAAACAGCTCTCATCCTCCTAATCTTTCCTTCCCATCTCCACTGTTGTTCAAGGCTCCATCTTGGTACCCCTTTTGTTTAACATTTTCACCAATGATCTTTACACCTCATGCAAAACATTCTCCCTTATTCAGTATGCCAACGACTCTACACTTATACCCATCTCAAATAACATTCCTGAACTACACTCCCTGACCCAACAAGCCCTACTATCCACTGAACAATGGCTCTCTCACAACCTACTGATCCTAAATCGCAAAAGGACCAAACTCCTACTTTTCCTTAACCGTTCTCTTCCTCATCACAAAACCTCCTTTTTTATTGCATCTTCTAACAATACAACTATCCAACCTGATACCCACACAAAACTCCTAGGGGTCATTATCGATGACAAACTAAAGTTCAAATTACACATACTCCAGTATATAAAAAAACAAACCAGAAACTAGGTCTGCTATATCAGAACAAAAAATTCCTAACCCCTGAATCTAGACTTACCCTGGGTCAGGCACTCCTCCACCCCTACCTTTTATACGCTGCCCCAGTTCTTACCAATATCTAGGCCTCCACTCTAAACAAACTCCAACAGACTTACCATAAAATAGCCAGATTCATTACTAACTCCTCACACAACTCACACCACTGCATTTCTTTAAACTCTCTTCAATGGCTTGAACTTCCCCAATTTCTGATATCTTATCAATTTCATATGCTACACTCTATTCTTTATAAAATCTCCTTCTGTACATCTCTATCTTCCTTAGTCTCCATCTACATCCCATCCCAGACCCTCCGTACTTCTAACCAACAATTACTTGATGTCTACCACCCAAAAAGGTCAGTAGGCAAACTACTCTACAAATACTCCCTTGCCCATGTTTGGAACAAACTTCCCCTTGACTTACATTCAATCTCCCACACCTCACACTTTAAAAATGAACTAAAAGCTTATTTTCTCAATTCCAGGACCTGTCCTTGCCATGAACCCACCTAGTCTTCCTTCCCTTTATGTACCATCAAAAGGTCCATACCTAGTACCTCATTACACCTCTCTCCAATGTGTCTACTATGCATTTGCATAATTTTATACAAACAAAACAATTTTATTGTTGACCTATTGAACTATATCAGTGTAAAATTATGTTACTAAGCTTCTTTTTAATGCAATTTTAACTTTATGCATGTAACCCAACATATGTGAATCTTTTTGCTATAACTGCTATTATATCAATATTGTTTAAAATTGTACTGGTTTAAAAATGTACTACTGGAGCTTTTCTCCTTGGGTCTCCACTGAAAATGGGCCACAAGCCCAGTTGGGCAAACCCAGTTAACAAATGTCAATAAATAAATAAAATAAATAAATTATGCTTGCAAAAAGTTATTTTGATGAATTAATATGATTCAGTTTTACTTACGTTGGATAGCTATTAAAAAGTCTTAATGAATGTGTGACAAACCCTTTCAATGTGGATCAGTGTAGGACATGGAATTTTTAAGACTCAAAACAAAAAAATGTTTCGTACAATGAGGTACATTTCAGAGGGAAGCTTTACAGACAGAAAATTCCAATTCTGAATCAGTTTAAGGTCAAATTGTTGAACATATTTGGAAGGAAAAACATGCATGTGTCAATGCAACAGCGACAAAACAAATGATAATTTATAATGTACCTGCATTAATATGATTACATTTCTCATCATGTTTGGTAAACAGATTTGTGCAAATTTTCAGGAATGGAACTCAAGCTTCTACCTAACAATTTTTTTCTGATAGTAAGTTCAAAGAATTTACCAGTTGTGCCTAGTCCAAGCTTGCACAGTAATTGGTCTATAGATAACAAGACAGAAACAAGATTACACTGATAATCTATAAAGTGGATTCCACCAACTATCGCTGGCTTCAGCCTATTAAAAACTTGTTCTAAGTAGCTGCAGCTCTGCAAAGACAGATATGTTTCACCTCAGCACTGACATACCAGTGGCTTCAAAATACTTAAGGTTTGAAACTTAGTTCTACAATTCAGTGCATGAGACAGTTTACAGATAAAAATCATCATCATACATTTCACTAAATATATTGTGAGAACGTGGGTAGAGTAATGCTGAAAAGTACTATCCCTAGTACATTTCTGATGAACCATCAGTGGACTCTACAAGATACGTCACCTTACTAATGCTTAGTATAAAATGAATTATTTTAAAATCCATCCTTTAGCCTTAATGTATTGACAAGACTTTATTTACAAGAATTTAATGTTATTTACTTTTGTATATATGTATGTTTTATTAACTGCAGTGACCAACTGAGCTGAATCCATTTTCAGTGGAGTTCTGTGAAGTAATGCTACACAAATAAAACATCAATTCTATCAAGATGAAGTTAAAGCACTATATATATAATGAAATGTAATCAAATGCTGACATCTTAGTGATACAGGCAGGTTAGGATAGTTTTATATATATATATTACAGTAGTACTGCGGTGGTGGTGCTGCGGTAGTGCTGTCGCCTCACAGTAAGATATTGTCCCATTTGATTCTCAGCTAGAGCGTCTTCTGTCTGGAAACATGTGTGAATGGGTGTACCTTCGTTGAAGGTTGTGCGTCAGGGCTGGCAACCCGGCACGTAAAAATCTACTGCCAATTATTAGCGGACCAGAGTTCCGCTGTGGCGACCCCTAACCGAAAGACACAACAACAACAGTAGTTACATATAGGTACAGCTTAGTTACTTCATGTACAATTAATGAAGGTATTCCTTTTTACATGTGTATAGTTCAGACATATGAAATGGGCAAGAAGTGTATTTCTAAGGCTGAGTTTATTATTAATTTCCCTAATACAGCTTACTTGGTTGTTCCCATGGCATATAGGTAAATTCTGATTTACAATGGGAAAAGGCCATTTATGGATAATAACTACAAGCTTTATATAGTGGAACAAGAACAGCTTTCAACAGACTTGTTAAAATCATAAAGTGAACTCATGACTTTCAAAA
Source organism: Protopterus annectens (assembly GCF_019279795.1). Classification (NCBI taxonomy): domain Eukaryota; kingdom Metazoa; phylum Chordata; order Ceratodontiformes; family Protopteridae; genus Protopterus; species Protopterus annectens. Next base: position 359,161,926 of record NC_056751.1, read on the forward strand.
CTCGTTATCCAGACAAGATAAAATGAACGACTAAGCATCACTCATCTGACAATACTGTCAAAGCAGAGACTTGAAGTGACTCTGACAGTTTGCTTCTGCACTGTATACATTGGTAACTTACAAACAACACATTGTGTAAGTCAGAGGTGACCATTCATTAAAGGTAGTTAGGAAGCAGGAATGTGGAATTATAGGATACGTAATGACATAAATGTTTCTTAAATGATGTATGGACTAATTAAACAATGGAATGAAAGGCATTGTTGGCACTTGAGCTGATGCAATACCTTGGATAGGCTGCAGTTGTAGGCAAGATTGCATAAATACTTAGGAAATAAAGGTGGTGACTGAGAAACAAGGTTCCTTTTTGTAAAGTCAATGCATTCCGCAACTTCTGTATTAATAAACTAACAAAGACCTCAAAAACCATGAGGGGGATGTGACCAGAAACCAAGTAGAGACTGCTAGAGTCCTGCGTTTCCAGTGACTGAGATATTTATCAATTAGCAGCTAAGCATGCAAAAAGTGATTGGTCACTGAAGAAAATTTAAATATAATTTATGCCCTAGTCTCCATTTTTTAAAGTCAACTTTATGAAATAATTGGTTTCAGGGGTATGGTACAAACGTGTGAGGAGATGGATATATGTTCACACTTCAAATCATACCTCTCAACCTCTTAGAGCAAGAAATCTGGACAAAGGCATAAGTAAAAGTGGGACAAAGGTCCAAAAACAGGGACATTTAAAAAAATTGCTCTTACAAACTTAGAAAGTTGATAAAATAGCAGATTTTGCATTAGCATGAATTTTCTTAAGGATATCAAATCTGAAACTCAAATGTCTGTCCTTATTTTTGAACTTAAATCTTTAATTATTTACCAGTAATGTGCCAGAAAAAAACACAATTTATGAAAAATTGACCAAATATTTGAGGCAAAAATCTGTACAGTTTAGAGGTACAACTTTAGTATATGAATGTTTAAAGAATATTTAAAGACTATAAGTTGTCTATGCTTCAAACTACTAAACTTTAATATACTACCCGCAGTCTATCATAGATGGTGTTACCACTATTTAATACACCAACGCAGCACATTAAAGTTTTTATTTACGTATTTATTCTTTGTTAACCGGTTAAGTCCCACTAGACTAGTAGTTTCTTTTCAGGGGAGACCAGGGGTAGTTTTGTTACTACTAGGGAAAATTTGGCCAGGGAACTGGTAAAATTATCCTACTCTTTTCAATAGGTACTGTGGGATCTTCTACATTCACCTGAGCCACCACCAAGTCATGATTTAACATCTCATCTGAAGGACAACACACTCAATACTGCACTACAGTGTCAGCAATTGATCTATCTGGTGTGGGAATAGTTGAATATAGAAGGATTTACATTATTAATATATAAAAAAGGTATTTTGAAGAGACAGTGGTGGTTGGCATCTCATGACTGAAAACAATATTAGTCAGAGTAATAGATTTGCCTTTTTTCCAGAAATGTAGCTCAATTTCCGTTCTTGTTTCATGGGGGATAGATGTGGAGGTGATGTCTATTTTATTTCTATCTTAATGTGTCTCCTTTTGTGTCTTCTTTGTTACAGATGGCGAGCATGCAGAATTTACAGCAGAGATGGGAGGCCATTGTGGAGCAGGCAGAGGAGCCTAATGCTGAGTCCATGATGGCAGATGATGCAAGCAAGTCCAGCTGGAAGAGACAATGTCTGACTGTGAAAACCAGGTCACTGACTCATGGGAAGCCGGCACGACAGTCGAGAGATGTGGTTGCAGTAGCTCAGGACAGAGTGGCAGGTAATGATATGGTGTTGGGAGTCTCGTTAGGTAGGGCAGGTTTGCAGTGTGTGGAGAATTATTGTGGGATAGTTGGGGATGAGGTGTATCAGGAGTCGGGTGAAGCTGGGGAGTCTATGGGGTATACGCAGAGGTATCATGAATAGAGGCAGGTTGAAGCAATCAGTGGGGAGGATAGAGTAGGGTTGTTAGTGGGGAGCTTGGGGTCATCTGTGGGTGGGGTGGGATCATTTTATGAAGTTGTGATGTATTTTGGTATATGGCCGAGTGATTGGTTAGCTACACAGTTGTTGGAGAAAGGGGCAGAGACAGTTCTTCTGACCTCTCAAATTCCATCCTTAGTTAAGTAGAGGATTTGGAGGGGGGAACTATTTTGATGTTTTTGAATTAATTGATGCGGAAGGGGTGCAGCGATTGGAGGAACTGGAGATGGTGAATAGCAAAGACCTTTTGGCAGCTTTAGTGGCGTTGGGGAGGACAGTTGGCAGGCTGTGACCTATGACATGGACTAATTGGGTGGTATGTTTCATCTACTACATGACAACATTGCTGGAGAAAGATACTTCTTTGGCTTTGCCACTCTTGGCTTACATTTTTATGATGCAGGAGGCTCAACGATTGCAGACAGGGACCCCTTGGTTATGGTATGACCAGAGGTTTCAGAAATGAAAAGCAGTTGATCACGCTCTTTGCTAGGAGGCTAGATATCTAGACATATGGCTAGCTACTATGATGGATAGCTTTGGGGTGGTTAGTAGAGGGGGATGGGTAGGGGAAAAGGAGGGAGCATGTTGAGTTTTTAATGCGGGACGCTGCTCATGGGTAAGGTGTAAGTTCTTGCATGCTTGTTCAAAGTGTGCGGGGAGCCATCTGGTGGCACAGTATAGTTGGCAGGAAGTTAATTTGGTGACTTTGGGTTCACTTTCAACTGAGTTGAGTGTTTTCCCTTCTTCTTTCCAGGAGTTTCAGAATCTCCAAAGTAGGGGGAATTTTTGAGGGTTAACAGGAGGGGTGTCCTTCCCAGGGGCAAGGGGACCTGTTCTCCCATTAAGGTGGAAGTATTGCAGTGTATGCTCCAACAATTTCCTTATTCCCCTCTTAAGGAAGAAATAGTTGAGAGGTTTTCTATTAAATCAAGGGTGGTGAGGGATGGGGTAGTTTGTAAAAATGTACAAACTGTACAGGGGAAGGAGAATATATTGGAGGGTTTGGTAGAGAAGGAGCAACAGAGAGGCGGGTAGGTTGTTGGGACTTTATGATAGGCCACCTTTTGAGAGTTTTAAGGTTTCACTGCTGGGTTTGATTCCTAAGAAGGTGGCCAGTGAGTTCCGGTGAATCATCATTTGTTGTGCCCAGAAGAAAGCTCCATTAATGATTTAATTTCAGTTGAGGATGCCAAAGTCAGTTATGCACCTTTGGATGATGCTGTGAAGGTTATTCCAGGGTTTAAGGATCCGTGGTTGGTGAAGGTGGAAAATGAATCCACCTTTTACCATTTGCTGGTACAGGAGGAGGAGTGAACCTTATTGGGGATGGCAGTTGTGAACAAATTTTACTTTGCTAAGGCTATGCCAATGGAATTCTCAGTAGCCTGTACTACTTTTGAGAATTTTAGCACTGTACTTCATTGGGTTTGACAGCAGTGGGTAGATATGCAGAGGGTGCTACATTACTTGGATGATTTCTTGTTAGTAGTTCAGGGGTTTGAGGGAGGGTGTGAAGATTTGTGAGCGGTTTTGGGGATATGTGATGAGCTGGAAGTCCCACTGGCTAGGCAGATGTTGGAAGGCCCACCTAAGGCATTGGATTTCTTGGGTTTATTGGTGGTTGCACAGTGGGGTTGTTTTGCTTGCTGGCTGATAAGATAGCCCGATTGATGGAGGAGATTGGGTGGGTGGTGTGTAAGGATAAACTGCAGATTAGGGCAGTTATGGAGCTTTTAAGGCTACTGAATTTAGCATGTCAGGCAGTTCAATTGTCCTCCTTTTTATGTGTAAAGTTAACCAAATTATTGCTTGTAAGCATCGCTGTTTAAAATAACCTTTCCACCTTATAGCGATCCATACCAGTTATTAAAGTGATATGTCACACTTTTTAAGTGTTTTACTTTTGTTTTGCAGACACTGGGATAGCAGCATTACTAACTGTAGTAGTAATTATTGTGTGTGTTTTATTTGGTGGAATTATTTATTTCCTAGTTGATATCACGGCAGAGCTTATTTTGGCATTCTGAAATGTATTTTTCTGTGAAACTCTGACCCCCCCAAATACAACTTTAACAATACACTGCAGCATACTTCATACATAATTCCCATGTGCACATCACAATCTACCTCTGTGATCTCCTCCCAGCACTATCCACATTCCACCCTCTATCACATTTAATATAGTATCAGGAAAAAGCCTTTGCTCACTCAAACTGCAGTGCCTACATATTAAATTTTCTTCAGAAATAATTAAAAAAGTTCACATTACAGTCAGAAGAATTTAATTAAAATAATACAGTAAGTTTTAGTCCCTTGCCCAAGGGTAATTATGTGTATGTATGTGTAAAACAATTAGAGACAGAGAGACACACACCCTCATCAATATCTCTGCAGAGAGCCAAGCCTACATTTTAAAAAGAGCATTTTCAAGTTCAAAAGCACAAGAATTAGAAAAATGTAAAAGTTCATGATGGAAAACATGAGAGAATGTTTCATAATTCTGACTCTATAAAGTGGTAAATTAAAGTTTTTGTTATTGGTACATTCAATGGATGTTAAAATACCATAAAGTGAGCTGTGTGCCTCATCAGAAAAAGGTGGAAGTGATGAAGTTTTATAAAGAGTAGTATATGGTATATCAATGTGAGGATAAAGTGAATCAACACATTCTACATAGATATGTATGAAGAAAAGTTTTAAAGTATTAGTATTTGAAGACTGAAACATTTTTGATGGTGGATAGGATACAGATACATAGTTTTCTACATTTACTGAGCCAAAGAGGTCACCACTGGGACTGTTTTTGATGAGAGTACTGAGCAGTGATTTGGAGAATGTAGTTATCTTTGGTGAGTATGCTACTGCAATGTTTTGTTAGTGGCTGGACACTGTAAAGTTTCAGAGGCTATTATGGCCCAGTTTAAGATGGGAGAATGACGTGGTTGAGTAATTCTATCTAGTTTAATTTTCTAAGAGCTAGGAAGTAGTGAGTTTATTAACATGGTTTGCAGCAAAGGTTGTCGTTTTACTGTAACTTTGTTCACTTTTGGCAATTCTATGTGACTCTGTATCAGCCTCTTTTGATATTGAGAGATATAAATGCCACTACAGGATCTGAGCTGTTTCAGTGCTCAGACCAGTTTAGAAACACAGGATAGAAACAATTTTTCATCAATTAGATTAGACTGTTTGTGTTTTGATGGAAGAGGATTTATTTATGAACACACTTCTGAAGTATTTTTGAAAGTGGGGATGAAACATCTACAGAACAGGCCAACAACAAATGAGCTTGAGGGCCCTTTTTATGTAGAAGAATAATATATGACTGATTCCACAAAGCAAGGTGTAAGGATCTCTGTATGATGTGATTACTGCTGGGATATACAATATCATCTAATGCTGCTAGCAGTAACAATGAAAATATGTAATGTATATTTCTTTCAATATCCCCTTAAATGACTGAAAACTGAATTATTAAATATAAATAACACAACAATTTTTACTAATATAAGGATTTAAGAAAAGTGCACATGTACTCCCTACATTGGTAATACATTTAGGAATCACCATGGAAACTAATCGAGTGAGCTGATATTCGATGCAGCTGGTGATTATACAATTTAATAGTCTATAAGAGCAAACCAGGTAAGCCACCATAAATACCAGTAAAGGTTCAAAGCAATTTGAGGAACAGAAACTTGTTGGATGTTGCTTCCAAAAAATATTTCTTAACTTCTCAATAATGCTAGAAAAAGCAAAAATAGATGATGTTTTGTAGAAGTGTACATATGCATACCTGTTATTTAAAATGTTACTAACCTCAGAATGATATAACATATTTATGTTTGAATGACGGTCCTTCATCTTTCAAAGATTTCTGGGAAATTTGTATTTATAACTTTTTGTTTGTTTGCACTGCCAAGCATGCATAAGCATATAAAAGTGAATGCTTGTAAGGTTACACATTATGAGGGCTGTGATGCATATCTTGACATACCACGGCAGTCAGATCTCACTCTTTTGACTCCTATGGAACTCGTCACAGTCATATAAACAGTCATGTTAAATATGACAAACTTTTAAGCATTTCCAGAGCCATCCATTTTAATCCCTACTACATGTAATACAGGATCACATGGGCTGAGCCCACACTACCACACAATGGATAGAAGGCAGGAACCAGATCTGGCTAAGACAAAACTCTGTCACAAGACATACATACACACCCCCTAGGATTCAGAAAGGATAACCACCATGCAGAAGCCTTATCTCAGAAACCGCTCTGCAGATGATGTTTTCCCTTCCTGCGGGCCTTAGTGCAGAGCATCTCACCAGGGAAGCCACATGTTAATGAAGCAGTCCTAGGGAGTGCTGTCTCATGAAAATGTTTGTTACTCCCAATTTACTCAGTTGAGCAAGTCAGAGTAACAGTAAGCCAAGTAAAATGTTACTCTAAGAGGAAAAAGTGAACATATCATTGACAGCAGTCAGCAATACTCCTATGGTAGTATTCATGTTGCAGGTAAATACATTGACACCATGATGGTGGTGGGGTGTCAGCCTGTGCACAAGTGTGTGGACATGTCTGTCTGTAGGGGCATGAATGAAGTTGACTGAATGTGTTTCTGTGTTTGCATGTATGTTTGTATGTATGTATATCTGGGTAGTCATACTATAGGAGTTAAGTTAGGGATGCTGAGTGTGCACATGTGTTGGAGAGGGCATGCAGATGTGATGGTGACTGTTTCCATGAGTGTGAGCAAGTGTTCAAGGCTCACATGCACATTAATAATTGTGTGTGTGTGTGTGTGTGTGTGTGTGTGTGTGTGTGTGTGTGTGTGTGTGTGTGTGTGTGTGTGTGTGTGTGTGTGTGCCTGAATATGTATATGTGCATGTCAAGGGGGGTTGCCTTTCCTAACACAATGCTTAGGTTGCTAGGGAGAACACTTGAGCAGTCAGGTCTGCCTGAGACATGGTAATGAGCTGTTAGGGTCTATATTATATGTTCGAAGTTTGAAAACTTCGAACATTACATAATCAAATTTATATGTTCGAAGTTTCAAACATTGAACATATAATTAAAAAAAAAACAAACCCAAAACTAACAGCTGTACATGCATGTGGGGGGCTGTGCCCCCAACACCCCCCCCCTGCTTTTTAAATATACCAACTCCAAGACCACACTACAGTGCAGTAAGGGAAATCTTCTCTTTACTATGGTCTCGGAGTTGGTATATTTAAGGGGCGGGGGGTGTGGGGTGCAGGGGGGCTTGTCCTCCTGCCTACACTAGTCAGGTAAGTTCCGTTTGTTTTTTTTAATATATGTACGATGTTTGAAACTTAGAACATTTAAATTTGATTATTTAACGTTCAAAGTTTTCAAACTTCAAACATATAATATAGACCCTGACCTGTTAATGAGGTGTTTCTCAGTGTAGCTTTGCAATACCTCTGAATAAGAATTTCTTTCAGCCAAATTAACTGACCAACTCAAACGGGTCAATTAGCACAGGCAGAGAGGAGTTCTCTGAATCTTGCCCACAGCCACACATCCATGCTCACAGGTACATTTAGCATCAGTTTAAGTTTTCCAGTAAACTTGCCAGCATGTCTTTAAAGGATAGAAGATGACCAGAGCCTGCAGCAGAAAACTGGTAGCAAAGAGAATAATGTAGACGCTAGCAATACTAGCTGAGAATCGGACTGGTAGACCAAAAACTGTTAGACAGCATTGCTAAACAAGGCACCAGTGTGCGTCCCTACCTTCTTATCATAATTAAACATGGATTCAAGAGAGGAGTAAAGCTGTCCTGGAAAAAGGCCTCAGTGGAATAACAGCAACTTTCAATGTTTGCTATAGCTCCCTGTTTTTCTCACTATATTTTTTTTGTATTTAAATGTGAATGTCTGTATACTTTATATACATATACATATACACACACACACATATATATATATATATATATATATATATATATATGTGTGTGTGTGTGTGTGTGTGTGTGTGTGTGTACAGACACACACACACACCTATATATTACATGAGTGCAGTGTATGTATATATAAATGTGTATGTGTGTATTTGTGCTATATATACTCCAATCAATCTATAATATACCAATTCCAGCTTATCAAGAAATTGTGTTAATCACTTCCCAAACTGCACTATGCCACATTATCTATACTGGGTAACTTGTCTACTCATGAGTATTTGGATCTTTAATGCACTCTACTTATACCTGAATGCCATTTGTATTTTTATTCACATTTATCTCAGATACATATAAATAATACATGAGCCTATTTTCCTGGTAATTCCTGCATTACAAATGTTGCTTGCCAAAGATAATTTACTTAATTTTATGTTCTGTGACATTATTTATAAGTCGTTATGGACTACCTCTATATTTTTTACAACACTCCTTATATTTGATATCATTTTTTTCCTGTAAGTATTTCCCGATATTGTTAACCTAGTCTACCAAACTACATTATTTAACTTCTGTGTTGTTTAAAGAAACTCTGTGACTTGTTCAGTAGCAGTTTAAGTTTTAATGTTCCAAGTATCTGGTAGCCTGTGGCTTCTTAAGTTCCGATAAGCCTTTTGTTACAGCTGTGGGTATGGAAATCCAGTCATCACTTATAACTGGTGGAGTAACACCCTTATTACATATCATATATATAATAGTATAGGTCCTGTGGTGTTTTTCTAATCAACATTTTATCAGGGCAAAGACTGATCAATGCTTTTCTTTACACTTGTGTTGAGTAAACTTTATGTAATGCAGCCCTGTTAAGATTTTCTGTCACATAAACAATTCTGGTATTGCACTCAGCATATACATTTATTTGGCACACTTTTTTTTTTGCTTGATTGCTAACCTCACAGCACCTTAAATCAGCATATTATGCTGGCTGAAACAGCAGAATTCATTAACTTGCAAGCAATCATATGACACTGCTACTTCTCAGAGGCATTAGATTGTTGTTTAGCACCCTTTCACTTCCAGGGAACTTGAAACAAAAGATTCAGCATTAGTTTTGTAATTAATGATTCAGGTAATTAACAGTGTTTTCTACATGCAGGGCAACCTTTGGCAGTAAATGTAGAAAGAATGCAGAGAGGTCGAGACATGATAACAACCCAGGACACTAGAATTTGAATAGCAGCCTCAGCACTGGAGAACCAATATGGAAAGAGGAAGTGAAGTGGCATGGGCCACTCATCACTCCTAGGTAGGAGGGATTGAGTGTGCACTCAAACATTGAGATTTAACTGTTGGAGACTGGGGAAATTGCCACCTGGGAGGGGTACCTGCTCCTTGCCAAAATGAGGACAGACTAGCACTGTCAGACCATTGCAAGCCTCTCTCCTTTCTTCATGAGCTGAACCCTTACAAGGGGACATAGAACATGCGAAACTCTGAACCACCCCTGGTGGCTCCCTACATGATGGCCCCTCCAAGTCAACCCTTGACCTCTTCATGGGGAGTGAATGTGCTGTCTAACCAGAAGAGAGGTTATGACTGGCAGAGAGTGGGGGAAAAAAGACAACAAACTTAATGTGTCTTAAATGGTTAAAGCACTGATTATGACCCAGAAAATCCAGGATCAGTTAGTGGCCTAAGTGTTGGAGGAATGAGCCAGGGAAGATGGATATCATTAGGGAACACCAGTATGTCATCCCTGGGAGATTGTAGATATTATTTTCCCACTGCAGTACTCAAACCTGATGGTGGGTGGCTGTGGGGGTGCAGTGGTTAGCATTGCCACCTCACAGCCAGAGGTTCTCTGGTTCATCAGCTGGGGTGCCTTCTGTGCGGAGTTTGCATGTCCTCCCTGTGGTCTCATGGGTTTCCTCTGGGTGCTCCAGTTTCCTCCCACATCCCAAAGACATGCTGTAGGTGGATTGGACACTCTAAATTGGCCCTAGGCGTGAGAGTGTGCATGTGTGTGCCTTCTGTGTAAGGTTGGATGCCGGGCTGGCAATTCAACACCATAAAACTCCACTGCCAATCCTGAGCAGACAGGTGATCTGCTGTGGCGGCCCCTAACTGGGAAAAGCCGAAAGAAGATGAAGAAGTACTCATACCTGATGGTGGCTGAGTGAAATACTATACAGCACATAAACTGACAATGTGTATTCAGTCTGCAAAACAGATGCAATCTGTAACTGGTTTAGCACATGCATGGATGCAAGCATGGACCATTAAGTCAGTATCATAGCTCCAATGCAGTGATGTGCATATCTCCTTATTGGGAGAGGGGTAAGGGACTAAAATATCTAAATGGCAGGGTGACAGCCTCACACCTGGCCTTCAAGGATTATGGCCTCTGCTCATGATAGCTTTTACCACCAAAACAAATCAAATAGTTAGTTGACTGTGGAAAAGATGCCCAGTCAGTTCGCCTAGGGAGGTAGATGATCAAAGTAACATATCACACATAGTAAAAGTTACTCATACCATTTCTGAATGTAAAATTGTAATTAATGGAGTACTGCAGGGATCACTGCTGGGTCTCCTCCTGCTTGATATTTATATTGCAGACATCCAAGTCAATATCCCATAAGTGTGGAAGATCAGGTTTGCTGATGACTTCAAGATGGACATTGTTATCCTCTCATCCATTGATAAAAACAGCTCCACTAAGGGCTAGAATATGCACATACATGGTATACTGAAAATAGTCTCAAGCTAAATCCAAAAAAGTCCAGCAAAGTAGTGTCTGGCAAAAAAAGCTGTTCCCACATCATATGTTATAACTTGTACTCCACTTCAAACAGATGTGGGTACTTATGTGGAACATTCTCTCTCTCATTCAATCATCATGTTTCCAGTATAGTCAGGGAATCCTTCCTTCTGTCCCAGTTAATTTTCAAGGGAATATCTCGAAGTTCCAGAAAAATTCATCTTACCACGATACTCTTCCTTTATCAGCCCCATCATCAAATACAGTGCCCCCTTTGACTTGTACAAATCCAAGCATCTCACTCAGCTGGAAAGGCCCCAATGATTTTAACAAAAAATTAAAAACCTTAAATCTGTCACCTGTCCTAACAGATTAGCACAGCTGCTCTGAAGTGACCTGTGCCTTGCTGTCACCACCATGAAAGACCCAGCCCTATTAGACTTCTGATTTATTTGTAAAACAAGTGGCTCTACTAACATAACAGGGGTTAAATATACACCAACAAATAAACAAGACTTGCTGAAGGGATAGTTCCTAACTCAACAAAGTCACAGCCTATGGAATAAGTTACCAAAGTTACTACTACACGTCAAGCAAAGTACTTCTTTGTATTTAAGGCTAATTGTGATGATTGGATTGATAGACACAAATTTACACCAGGTTCATCATGACTGGTTTGGGTGGTGGGTACTATTAAGTGCTCATAAAGGGTGTCAAGAATGTTCAAGTTTGTCTGCTTTAAAGTATATATAGCATTTGTGTGTGTCTATGTAAATATGTATATAGCTAACCCTCTTATGAGTTCTGTGATCACTTGCCTAGTATTGCTCCTATGTTCCTAACTAGACACTATCACAGCCCTCTCCAAAACAAAAAAACACAGCATCAATGGTACCAGACGATGTTCCGGGTTGTGTCCTACATGAGCTCAGAGATGAACTAACCCCTCACCTAAACACACTGTTCAAACTCAGCCTCTCCACAGGCTACGTGCCCATAGAGTGGTGCACAGCAATGGTTATTCTGCTCCACAAAGGTGGAGCCACAACAGACCCTGGGAACTATCGCCCTATAAGCCTGACTAGCTTGGTCTGCAAGGCTATGGAGCGCATCATCACGGATCTCATTAACAGAGACACTGGAACCTCCAAACACTGGACCCTACCCAGTTCGGCTTTGTTAAGGGCAGACAATGCCTCCTAAACCTGGTGGATGTCTTTGAGACAGTTACCAAGGCTATAGATGAGGGAAAGGTGGTCCACACAGCCCACCTAGACCTCACAAAGGCCTTTGACACCATTCCCCATTCTGGTATTATAGACAAGCTCACCACCCTGAACATAAACCCCTACATCACAAGATGGGTTGCCAACTGGCTCATGGACAGAACCCACATGGTAAGACTTATGGGAGCTAGATCGGACTCTAAACCGGTTACAAGTGGCATTCCCAGGGGCTCAGTCCTAGGACCCCTCCTGTTCGGCATATACTTCTCAGAGGTACAGGCAAGCACAGGAGGACTATGGCTGACCAAGTTTGCAGATGACTGCAAACTAGGTGCTATAATTGACTCTCCGGCTGACACAGACATCCTCCAAAAGAGTCTCACTGAGACAGATACCTGGTGTCAAAACCATGGCCTCAAGCTAAATGCCAAAAAGTGCATAGTCATCCCCTTTGGGAAAAACAAAGTACCCACAAATTACCACATAGGTGGTAGCCCCCTAAATACGGAAGACAAAATAAGGGATCTGGGGACCCAAGTAGATAGTAATCTCTCATTTGCTAATCACATTGCCAAAGTGGTTAGAAAATACTTCTATGTGGCCCACCTAATCACAAAAGGGGTTGAATCCAGATCAAAAGTGGCCCTCTATGCATCACTCATCAGACCCATCATAGAGTGAAATGCCCCATTTGGGATGTATCTTACAAGCCACCTGCAACAGCTGGAAAGACCACAGAAGTACCTCACCAAGAGGATCATTGGCTTCAAACAGATACCTTATGCAGCTTGACTGAAGAAACTCCAGCTGTACTTGGTTGCATACCGCCTACTCAGAGGTGATCTCTGCCTGACATACAAGGCCATGTCCAACACAGAATTGATGGACATGTTCCACCTAAAGAAAACCATATCCCCTTGAGCCACATGCTCTAGGAATCTAAACCTTACCACAACAATAAATAGGACATGCTGGAGGGATAGATTCCTGTCCCAGAGACTTCCCATGCTCTGGAACAAGATTCCAATCTACATTAGGCAGAGCTCTCACTAACATTATTCAAGAGAAACCTTGATGAGTGGATGGGAAACAGGAAGTTTACCCCGTGGATCACTTCAGTGGCTCTGCTGGACAGAGGCACAGGGAACTAACACATATAAGCTAGGCTTATAAATGCCTTTGGGCAGATAGCCTAGTACCTATGAACCTATGAAAAGTCACATTGAATAAAGAGATAGAGCTTCCAGCCTATCTTGGTAGCTCAGGGACTTCAGGCCTATGATATTTTTTTGGTTAGGAACCTTTGGGATATTTCAAATTGATTGATATGTTTAGAGAGACACATCCTGAAGGGAGTATTGCACTCAATAATTGGTCTGATCAATACTGGGTATAAATGGTGTGATTACATCATCTGACCTTGACTACATTCCTTTGGCAATTACCTGTGTGAAATAAAAGGATTTCCTGACAACTGTTGCCATATAAGTTATCAACCCAAGTTCCTAGCTATCTGACCTTTCTTTTGTAGCAGTGTCTAGCCTATATAATATTAGTAAGAATTAGATTAAAAATTGTATGCCCTCTAGTAGGTTACATCTAGGAATTCTGCTGCATATCCTTCATTGAAGGTATGTGTGACAATATATTGAAGGATGGTTAAAGTCACCCAAAATAACACATTTTTGCTAACAGTGAGGTCATTTAGAACATTGAGGAATCTTACGTGCTCGTCAGGGAACAAAGAAGATGTTCTTAAACAAGCTATTAGTTGATAATTAATCCTATCTAGAGCAACTTGAAGTTTAGTGATTTCAGACTGCAGGCCTCTAAGGATCTGCCTGGAGGTAATATTATACTTGAAATGATGTCTCCTCTCTGGGCCTGTAATCAAGGAGCCTAAATCCTCACCACTGACACTGGAGAGGGATGTTTAATTGGAACAAAAATGGATACACCCAGTATTTCCAGATGTAGCTCTCTGTATGAAGTACAATTACGATTTCCCTTAACTCATTAACCCAGACTACCGTCTCATGGCGCCTCTGTGCTTAACACTGAGCAAACTATGAGACGGTAGTAATCGCATATTGTTACACCAGAGTGCCTTCTTCCAGCGCTAGTAAATTTGCAGGCATATTTTAGCTCCACTCTTGAAAATTAAATTGAAAAAGTAACTGAACATTTCCAGTTACCTTGTCAACTTAATTTTCAGTGTGGAATTTCGTGGTGTTTGTATCTGACTTTACTGAGAAAATCGGCTTGCAATGCACCCTGCATTTTTCCTCTCAACAGCAAACCAATTAAGTATGCTTTTCATCAAGGAACTGGTGGTAGCCAATGGGAGTCACCTCTTGCTTAACACCTCCCCCCAACTCTGTTCTGTCCAAATAAACAGACGGTCCTACAGTAGATCTTCCTTTTCTTTTTCTGCATTTTCTGGAATTTACTGCTGTATCCCTCTGTTTATTGAACTGTTCGGGTAGTGTCACAGTCTGGAAAGAAAAAGCTGCAACAGAGATCAATTTGTGTTTTCACCTCTGAGCCTGCTTAATTCCTCAGTAAGATAGAATAGTCTCATTCCATAGCTTTGGTCTGTCATTTTAGTAAAGTTTTCCGGTGATTTACTGGCAAAGACTGCAGTTAGAAAATAATGTCTGTTACTCCCATGACAGACTTTGTATCCTTTCTACCTGCTAGGCAAAACTTGTTACTCCTTCAAACATGTACAAGCAATATTTAAAAATGATCCCTAGTTTTGTCCAGCTTTCTTGCTCTAAGAGGTTGCAAGGTGTACTTTAGAAAGAAAAAAAGCAATCCAGTCATTAATTATATATTGTGCCCCTCCCTTCGTTCATGTTGGTTTACTTCGAGTACTTCGTTTTACTTATAGAAGACAGAATTTGTGAGATAGCTGGGGATATTCTATGCTTTACTTTTATTGATAAAAAAATGGCACTTGTGCTGTACGGATAAGGTTTGGAGGTATGATTAAACTACCGTACTTATCTGTGGTCTTGTACATAGCATGAGTTGTCTTGTACATCCTGATTTGGGTACTATGTTTAGGGCGAGTTTTCACAGCAATGATCTTGTTTGTGCACGACGCTATTCCCTATATCGTGGATTTTCTTTACTGTGCTTGGGCTTGTTTTTTTGCGATGTTTGAAGTTGATTGGACCTGGATACCAGATAATGTGTGATGTAGGTATTGAATAAAACAGTGTGAAGAAGCAATTGTTTTATCACAAACATGCCTACCATTTGGAAAGGGATACCACCGCTTACCAGACTGTAGTGTGAGGGGGAGAGGCAGGCCCATTCCTGGTTATGTGCCTGTATGTGTGCAACCATAAGCGTGTTGACTTGCTAACGTGCTTACCGTTTTCAGTCAATTAAAGTTTTTTATTTGTTGCAGCTGCTGTGTATGTTGGAAGTAATGCACCTTCAGGTGAGGTGGTTTGTGAGTGAGTGAATTGTCAGTGAGCTATGTGTTTAGTACTTGTGAACATGAAATGACTCCACTGACTTCTCACATGCTGTATAGCTGTGAGTGCTTCTGGCTTGTTTGTAAAAAAATAAATAAATAAAATAAAGTAAAATAAAATGCAGAAGTGCATGTCTGGTTGGACTTTTATCTATTAACAGTGGGTCACTAACTTAGTGAATTAAAATGACTTGCATTTAAACAGAGCAGCATAATTTAATTTTATAGGACCGTAGTTACTAATAGATCATTTATGTGTATTTAACATTTTGCAGAAGAAACTATATTCATTTGTATATCAGTTTGAGTTTGTTTGTGTCTTTTGGCTTTTTTCCGGTTAGGGGTAGCCACAGCGGAACTCCGGTTCGCTAATGATTGGTAGTTGATTTTTACGTACCGGGTTACCAGCCCTGACGCACAACCTTCAATGAAGGCACGCCCCATTCACGTATGCCTCCACACAGAAGACACTCTAGCTGAGAACTGAACGGGACAACGTCTTGCTATAATGCGACAACGCTACCGCAGCACCACCACTACCAGTTTGAGTTAATGTTTGTTAATTTGCAAGGTAGCCTGCTTTAATAATGCCAGCTATGTAAAAGTATCTTTACAAATGAAGTTACATGTTGTACTTACTCGTGCAAGCAAGATAACAGAAACATTACATTTCAAATAATTCATTCCATTTCTGAGATTGTCATAGAAGTGCTATAATCTACATTAAAAAATTACCTTTAGAGAAAAGACAAATAGATAGGATGCAGGTGAGAATTATTTGTGTCCTGAAATAGAAATGGGTTGCTGTCTAGGGAATAATTAGGATTCTATCCAAGTTAAAATAAACGGTAGTAAAAGATGTGGACAGCAATTATGTGCAGGTCAGTGAAAAGCTTCTTACAGCTCATAAATATCATAGTCATACATTTTTAGTAGATATAAGGAGTCATTCTATGCAAATAAGCAGGGCTGTTCCTTTATTGAGGAAGATAACATGGTCAGATTTAGCTTGCTTTAAAAACAATTAAAAATCATAAAAACAGTGGTGTGTTTTCCTTAACAAACTCTAAATTTCTGAACCTTAGTGAAGTCTAAGGTGGTATTACCAGGGTATGGCCATTCACCCTTGTGAAATGCAAAATAAAATATACATATTTAATATACTGACAAATATTATTCTTGTTCTTTTCCATTGCACATAATCTTCAGCCTGTCCGTACTCGCCAATACATCTACAACATTTTGTCTCCTAATCTCAAATCTATATAACTTTCTCTCTCTTAATTTCTTCATCATTTATCCTTGATTTTCAAATGACATCTCTTCGCTAATTCTGCCTATTTTCCAAACATTTTTCATGCGTCTTTTTCTCCAGTGCCATTGCTGTTAATGACTACTTGTAAAATTTGAAACATAGGTTCATAGGTGTATACTAGGCTAATATCTACTGAGACGTTTATAAGCCATGCAACCCAAATGCATCCCATGACTTACTGTGTTTTATAGGTTATTTTAAGAGGTGTATGTGAGTTGGACATGATTTATTGACTGCCTCTGTCCATCTGAGACATAGATGTCAAACCAAGGGGTTGTTGTTGTGTCTTTCGGCTTTTTCAAGTTAGGGGTCGCCACAGCGGAGCTCCGGTCCACTAATGATTGGCAGTAGATTTTTATGTGCCGAGTTGCCGGCCCTGTCGCACAACCTTCAACGAAGGTATGCCCATTCACGTATGTCTCTTCACAGAAGACGCTCTAGCTGAGAATCGAACAGGGCAACGTCTTACTGTGAGGCAACAACACGATGTCAAACCAAGTGGTGAATTTCTGATATCCCTTATACTGGTCCAGTGTGCAGTCTATTCTAGAGAATGGGATTCTGTGAGATATGTACCTGTACCTTCAATATGTTCTGTTTAATTTGCAGGTAAAGTTTAAATCCTCGGTTCTAGTAGTGTTGATGCTGTTTGCTTTGTGGACATGCAAAAGGTCCATCAGCGAGACATCCAAAGATGCTTCATATGTCAGGTATAAATAGCCTTTCAGCAGTCTGTAGGACACATTATATACTGATAGGACTTTGATGTGACATTGTCCTTATGTCCTGTATTCTTTTTTTATGAGGAACATCTCTGTGAATGTTCCATTTTTGCATGTGTCTAGTCTGTTACATACAGAAAGACCAGTTATAATAAATGATAGGTCTGATAATGGCTGAGCATAGCGGCACAGTGAAATCTCTGGGCCTGGTTGCCATGCCCTTACATGTAC
This sequence comes from Protopterus annectens, assembly GCF_019279795.1. NCBI lineage: Eukaryota > Metazoa > Chordata > Ceratodontiformes > Protopteridae > Protopterus > Protopterus annectens. Next base: position 359,179,614 of record NC_056751.1, read on the forward strand.
GTTGAGTGACACAGAATGATTTCTTTATAACTTTAAGCACATGTTGGTCAAAAGCCAGGTTATTATCTGCATGAATCCTCAAATCTCTGACTACTGTGCCTACGTTTAGGGGTGTTTTATCAATGAGGCAGTTTCTCTGTGTGGAAGACTTCCCAAAAGATTCAATTATGCCTTTCTTGACACTGAGTTTTAAGCAGTGACTTTGACACCAGACATTTGTCTGTGTTAGATCTTCCTGTAAGATGTTAATATCTTCAGGGGGTCAATGATTGTTCCTACCATGCAATAAACTGCAAATTATCATAAGCCTGAGGTCCTTCACATTGGCCTTGTTTTCCAAAAAATATGTACTAAAGAGGAGCAGGCCCAGTACAGAGTCCTGGCAGATGCCACTGGTGACCAGCCTCTTTGCAGAAGTGGTCTCACCAATCCTAGATCCTGGGGCCTGTCTGTGAGCCAGCTATCTGGCAATTTAAATACGGGTTTATGCCTAATTCTATGAGTTTGTTTACAATGCCCAAATGAGGAATTGTGTCAAATGCTTTAGCTAAGACAAGATAGGCAGTATGCACTGTTTTGCTCTTATCCATTTCCTTGCTGACCTTTTCAAAGAAGAACAACAGGTTCACTGCGCATGGCCTGCCTGTGCAAAAAACAGACTGGGTTGGGTGCAGTATATGAAAGTTTCCTATGTCATTTGTGATAATTTCCAAAATAATTCTTTCCATGCCTTTGCATATCAACTTGTCAGACTAATGGGTTTGTAGTTGCCAATATCCATTGATGGTCTGCCCTTGGGCAGAGCAAAAACCGTTGCAGTCTACCATTCATATGGCATGAAGCCTGTGCAGATGTTATGGTTGAATAGTTACACCAGTGACCCTGATATGTCATATTTCAGGATATTTAGAAGGCATCCCTGGATAATATGTGGGCCCACTGAAGCCGTATTCTAGGCCTTATAGAGCTCATCTAAGAACTGTTCCATACTGATAATTGGAGGGAGCTCATGTAAGACCTGCTCCCTTCTCATAATTGGAGGTAGTATGTTAGATGGTATTTCCTGGGGACCAGCTGAGGGTGAGAGGAAGTAAAGTTGGTACTGAATTTGTCAGCCATAAAATTTGTCATATCTCTAGGTTCCATTTTCATGTCTTCATTTACCAACAGTTTGGCAAAATGTTGTATGTTGCCTTTCAGGTCTTGGATGTAGCTAAAGAAGGCCTTATGATTGTCCTTGGCCTGGGAAGCTATCTGACAAGTTATGATACCCTTGATAAGTGTAAGCATGGGCCTGGGAGATGAACCATTTACAGGTTACCTCTGTCCATTAGAGACATAAGTGCCAAACCTGGAATGAATTTCTGGTTTTGCATCCAATTGTCCAAGTTGCACTTGAATTGGGTTAGGGAGGAACTCTTCTTCACATGGATGGGGAGCCTGTTCCATAGATGCAGTAGTCTCTGGGACTCTGGGATACATACCTATCTCTCTAGCAGGTCCTGTTTATATCACAGGCAAGGTTTAAGCCTTTATAATGGGTAATTCTGATGCTGTCTGTTTTGTGGATATGCAGGAGTTCCATCAGAGTGGGTCTGACAACACCCTGGATGCCAGGCATAGATCTCCCCTCAAAAGCCAGTAGGAGACAGAATACAGGGATAGGACCTTGAGGAGATCTGCATAGGACATATTACTTACACCCTGCATTCTTTTAGTGAGGAACCTCTGTGGACGTTTCAATTGTTGGATATGCTTGGTTAGGTACATTTGTGGTTGTCCTTGCCCTGGGAGGCCAAACTTAACTCAAATTTGGCTTTGGTAGACTTTATTTGTCCTCTGAGAAGTTTGTTTAGTTTGAGAGGGCTTTTATCCTGTTGGGTGCTGTACCTCCTAATTTTTGCCATGATTTTCTTCCTCGTGATATTCAGCCAACTGATTCTCTGATTCCACCAGGGTTGCTTGTTTTTTTGAGTTAGCTCTGTATTTCTGGTGGGTACAGCTACCTCTATGCAGCTATTAAGAAGCTAATCTTAATATAATTTCTCACCTGGTTGCACATGGCTATATATATATATATATATATATATATATATATATATATATATATATATATAGAGAGAGAGAGAGAGAGAGAGATAATGTTGAAGTATTAATGATACGAAAATGTTCATGTTTAGTTTGACCTGCATTTTCTAATTGAGTACATTTAATAAGCTTTACTAGCAAGATCTTAAAAAGTTACCTTTCTTCCTTCCATTAGGCCTATGTGGCTGTTGACCTTGTGGTAATGTGTATTGTGTGTGTGTTTCAACCTGCAAAGCATGCAGGAGTTTGTCCTTGCTTTACAATGTTATACCTTTTTTGATGGAGTAATTCTATAGATGTAGATATGTGTGCTTTTATGTTGAAAAAACATTGAATGGAACTTTAGCTTCTCTGTCTTGGCATGTAACACTGCACTTTGAAAGGGGTGACTTGGGTGAATGCCTCATTTTAGTGCATGTATATACCAGGAACTGCTATAGAAGGCTCATTCCAGGAAATGCTTCATGTTGGTGCTTGTGCATACTGCAACATTTTATTGTATGGGTCCCCCGAGTGAATATTTCATTTTGCTGTATGTACATACCAGGAATTGTTATAGAAGGGTCATTCAGGGGAAATACTTCAGGGTGACTGCTTTCAAGTGTCAGCAGATGAGTCTCATTAGTCTAGAAATGTCAGTATTACTGCAATTTGTGCTTTGTGATCAGTATGACAGTGGTCTCTCTTGGGAGACAGGGTGATGAATCTGCATATTTTCACTGTAGTTCATTCAGAGGGGAGATTTTTTTTTCATTTTTTTCTTTTTTACAGGTGGATGGAGTGGTAGCGAGGCATATGACCCAAGGGGCAGACTGGCCAGCTTTTCTACTATTCAAAACAGTAGCTATATGTTTCATTATGGTGCGTGTACATGGCAGGAAATTTTACTGGATGGTCATTTGGGAATTATTTCATTCTGGTGCTTGTGCATACATCAACATTTTAGACAAGGGATCGCTTGGGTAACTGCTTCATTTGGTGGTTGCACATACTAGGGAATGCTGCTGATGGGTTGTTTGGCGAAACATTTCATTTTGGTGATTGTGCATATCTCATCATTTTCCTGAAGGGGTCATTTGGGTGAATGTTTCATTTTGGGGCATGTGTATAACATGCACTAATGATGATGTTGGTAGGGGAGATAATTCATTTGTGTACCAGGGAAGTGATTGTGCATACATGGTCAGACTGCTGAAGTGACTGATGGGCAAAAGTGTATTGTGTCATTTTTGCACTTATGCATACACAACACAAACAACCAATTCACTGGCTTACTGCAAGGTGCCGTGCCATGTTCTCTCAGATGATCTATTTGTTAGAAATTTGTAGTACAGATACGGTGCAACAGCCATAGGGTATCTTTAGCTCAGGTTTCAGTGATGGTTATTATAATTTTTTGTTTATGTCTCCAACTTTCAAGAATCATTTATTATCTGTTAAAAGTATGCAGATATTGTATTGAGGAAAACTGATGATAAATACATCTGAAGAAATGTTGGAATGATGGATAACAAACAGTGCTGTGTCTTATGGTAATCAGAGGTATGGTTAGGGGAGATAACTTGAATTACTACTTTTTGGACTAATTCTTACATGGATGAACCCGGTAAGTTTGACATTTATGCTTGTATAATTGTATTTCTACTTTCTCAGTAGTTGCCTGAGTGAGGTAAAGCTATTACTTGCTGACTACTACCAGCATGCAGCTACCATATATTTTGGGCATTTTTGTTGGCTTTGTCAGTCATGTGTGGAAATTAGGTGGGAAAAGGAAGGGCTCAGTAATATGTAAGTGCTGTACTATTTCTACTGAATTATAATGATGTACTATTTCTACTGAATTATAATGATGTACTATTTCTACTGAATTATAATGATGTACTATTTCTACTGAATTATAATGAATGCCTACTCAACAGGTTATGTGCAGCAATTATCACCTGTGTCTCAGCATGCATAACTTGCAAGTAAATAAATGCAGCTCATTATCACATTAACAATAAGTGCAGTTCCACGATAGCACTGAGCCATTATCACTTTTAAAGTAAAACTCTCAGCAGCTGTCATTGTTGAGTAGAGGTCATTATCACATTGATGCATGCACAAGCCAGATTTGGGTTTTTGTCTATGTGGAGTCATTTCAACCCCCCCCCCCCCCAGTTTCTTTCTATCATTTTTACAATTTGTTAGAAATACACAGTGAAGTCCTCATTGTGGTTATATGGTTCCCAAAAGAGATAAAAATGCATATAAATGTGTGGGAGAAGAGAATGGTCTTTTTAGAGTTGCCGTCCTTTCAGAACTCCTTCCTTTAGGAATAATTGCTATCCAAACAGACAATATGAAACTGGTTTGGTACATCAACAAACAAGGGGGAACCAACCCCCATTACCAAAAAACAGTGAGAGTTGAGCTGTGGGCAATCTCCTCCAACTGCTTTTTCTTAGTGATGCACATACCGGGGAAATCCAACTTTTTTGCAGACAAGCTCAGCAGAACTATCCTGATGCCTCATGAGTGATCTCTCTCAAGGGGTCACTGGGGAGATGTTTCATTTTGGTGCTTGTGCATACTTAGACTGCTGAAGGAGTAATTGGTGAGAATGTTTCATGTTGGAGTCAGTGAAATGCTTGTGCATACATACAGTATCTGCTCACTCTAGCATGACTCAAACATTACATTGATTTCTAGAGTCCATGGATGACATATGTGCAGCCGCAACTTGGGCTTTTTTTCCATTCTTCAACTACCTACTCTCAGAACCCCCAGATTTTTTCTTGTTTTCTGTCAATGTGCAGTCCTGCAGAAGTTACGCCGTGGTTCCTTTCCTTCATTGATCTTTATTTTCATTAGTAAGATACAGATGCAAGCATCCATTGTAGTAATGTGTTCATATCTTTGTGAATTAATGTGTTCATATCTTTGTGAATTAATCTAACTGAAACTCGTATGATGAAACAGTTTCAGTTTCATGTCTCAAACAATCACTGCATGGTGGCTGTTGTGCTGCTTTCCAGCTGCCTCTGTGCAGGTGAGTAACATACTATTGTTCTATACTGTTGTGTTTTTCAGCTCTGCGTTCACCTGTAAGACATCATACCCCTCAGTGAAGATGCCATTTGCTCAGAAGTCAACCCACATTTACTTGGGTAAGGATACCAATTCTGATGGTAGTACCCGTGGATCCGAAATGGAATTGGACCTTGAATCATGACATAAAGCAAACCAGAGTGAAGATGAAGATTATGACACAGATGATGATATTCCACTGGCACGTCTCAGTGAGAAGGCCATTACTGCTGGTAAAAAAGATGCCCCTGTCCCACTCAGTTCTGACAGACTCCGACACTGCCACCCCAAACCTAACTGCTGTTGATGAAACTGACCACGACAGTGAGGATGACGTGCAACTTGCCTTACTAAGGAATGATGGCACACACAATAGTGGTCATCAGCTTCAATCTGATTTTGACACAGAGGATGAATTGCCTCTATCTGAGTTAAGGAAAGGACATGGCCTAACTGACAGAACTTTGGAGTCCTCCAAAGACCAAGCCAGGTCAAGTGCTGACAAGGAAGTGGATATGCCTCCTACTGTACATGAGTTCAGGAGTAGTCCACAGCAGGCTGATTGGGATGGAGAAAGTCCACTGGATCTGAGTCAAAGTAGCACTTTGGCAAGCAAGGATCTGATCGTGCCACAGCATGAAATGTCTGCGAGTACTCCAGGCAGAAGTGCATGCAAACCAGTGGGTACTGAAACTGATCATAGCACACAATCTATTAACCATATTTGAGTTTCCGTTCCAAAGTGTGCAAGGCTACCCAAAAAGGTATGGTGAGCATGCCCACCAGGTAACATCACATGGGAGAAATGCCAAACACCAGTTCACATTGATGACTTTGTGTGTCCAGTCAGCCCAGTAACCAACGTGGACTCAGACAGCACAGAGATGGCCTTCCTGAAGTTGATGTTCCCAAAGGAACTGTACTCACTTATTGCCAATGAAACTAACCACTATGCTGAACAGAGACAGGCTTTAGCAGGCAAGGTTGATAAGCAGTGGAGTGCTGTTTGTCCTGGAGACATACACACATTTCTTGGTGTCAGAATATAACATGTCTATTGTACATGTTCCAGAATACAGGCAGTACTGGGAAACACACCATGTGCATGGTCATTTCCCAATAGCCGAGTAGATGACCTGAGAGAGGTTTGAAAAGAGCAGACCACAGAGGTAGGACTGGCACACAGAGTTGTGGTTGACCTAACTCAGGGACTGATTGGAAAGACGCATCACATTTACTTTGACAACTTCTTCACCTCTGTCCCTCTGGCACAGCAATTGCTGCAAGATGGTCTGTACTGCTGCGGAACCATGCACACCAATAGTTCAGGATGGCCTGTAACATTCAACAGACAGGCCATTGGTAAAGCACCTCGAGGGTACTACAAGCAATTGCAGAGTGACCCACTGCTTGCTAGTGAATGGAAGGATAGCAACCCAGTATTTCTGCTGTCAAGTAATAGTAACCCAACCTTGTCAGTCTCCAGCACATGCAAGAGACAGCACGATGGAGCAAAAGCTTCAGTGCCATGTCCACCAGCTGTAAACATGTACAACACATACATGAATGGGGTGGCCCGAGCTGATCAGCTCAGGACACACAATTCAACTGCATGAAAGGCACAAAAATGGTGGCTGTACTTGTTCTGGTTCCTATGGGATGTGGCCATAGTGAAAGCTTATATTTTATTCCGTGAGAGTAACACCCACCAGCAGCTATCACATTCCAGGCGTGTTATTCCAGCAACACAGTTACAGTTTACAAGAAACCTAGGCATGCACCTCCTGGCCAGCTACAAGAAAAGGAAAATATGCATTGAGATTACTGTCCCAGAGCCCATGAGCTGATTTGAACAAGGCTCACACTTCCCAGTGAAATGGTGGAAGTCAAGATGCAAACAATGTGCCAGCAAGGGTAAACATGCAGAATTATCATGGGGGTGCCTGACCTGCAAGATCATCCTGTGTTTTGAATGCTTTGGCGAGTACCACAGCCATAAGGGTAAAATGTACAATATGCATTGTACAAAAACAAAGTTGTGCCTAGGCTGCTGGGTGTCATACCCAACCACCATGGATCTTATGATCGACCTGGATGACAGTTGGGAACTTGGAGACTCTTCAGCTCAGTCCCATAGTGCTACTTTTCTAGGTAAACATGGCCTCAGGGGCGCCACTGTGATGCAATGCTTCCCTTCTGGAAAGGACACATGCAAAAAGACAAAGCCTGGGTCAGTCTTGGTCTTTTCACATGTGGCCTTGCTTTTGCTCTCCACTTAGTCTCCTCCCTTCTAGTGTAGTAAATGTATGTAGGTCAGGGCAAGAGGCTTTACATTAGCTTCTTCCTTTAAATCCTTATGGCCATGACACATGCAAATGGAAAAGGCAGAGGTAAGGCAGAGTGCTGGCATTGCATGCAATCGGGACTCATTGCTGCTACCAGCAGTCTGAGTGGGCAGCCAGCACCGGTATGGGACACTGCAGACACCCACCAGCTGAAGCCCCATGCCTGTTCTCTGCTTATTAGTAGAGTGGCAGTCCTTGCCCTGCTTTTTCTCTTTACATGCGCCCTTTCTTTGCCCACTTGTCAGTTACCAGCCAAGCATTTATGCTCATGAGCCAGGAAGGTTTCTCTTCAGAGATGTATGCCAACATCCCTTGTGCTATTGGGTGCATCAGTGGGTGTCATACCCAACCACCATGGATCTTATGATCGACCTGAAAGGAAGTCAGGAACTTAGAGACTCCAGCTCAGTCCCATAGTGCTGTTTTCCTAGGTAAGCATGGCCTGAGGGATGCCACTGTGATGCAACATTTCCTTCTGGAAAGGACACATGCAAAAAGAGAGAGCCTAACTCAGTCTTGGTCTTTTCACATGTTGTTGTCTTGGTTTAGCTCTCCACGCAACCTCCCTCCCGTCTGGTGTAGTAAATGTATGTAGGTCAGGGCAAGAGGCTTTAGATTAGCTCCCTCCTTTGAGTCCTTATGGTCATTGCCAAAAGGACACATGTAAATGGAAAATCCAGAGGTAAGGCAGAGTGCTGTCAGTGCATGCAATCAGGAGCCATTACTGCTACCAGCAGTTTGAGTGGGCAGCCAGCACAGGTATGGGACACTTCAGATGCCCACTATCTGAAGTCCCATGCCTGTCCTTGGCATATTAGTGGAGTGGCGTCCTTACCCTGATTTTTCTCTTTACACGTGACCTTTCTGTGCCCCCTTGTCAGCCACTGTGTGTAATTTGGTGTTTTCAGAGCCGGTAGGTATGTATCTCTGCAGCATCATTCATTGTGTGTCATTTGGTGTTGTGAAGGGTGGTAGGTATGTACCTCTGCATTGTCATCACCAGTTATGTACCTTATCAAAAGAATAATGCCACTGTGAATAGGAATGAAGATTTGGATGAGCTAACCAGGTAATGCTATTGATATACATATGTGTAGTTTTCCAATACATCTCTCAAACATCAGTAGTAACCTGTTTGCATTTCTTTCCTGTGCAGGTGCACCCATCTTGTGACAGTGACATGGCTTCACAAGCAGGAGAATGACAAGTAAGATTGTGGGTGTGTGGTCATTCCTACATTCACTGGGCTGCCAGCCATGCCTCCAGAAGTGAAAACCACTACAACTTGAGCTTCCCCACATCTACTGTGAAGGTATACTGGATTACAAGAAGAGGTATGCATTGGAGCAGACTCCTGCAGTTGTTGGAAGAGAACTGTTAGATCTACCCTGAGCCTGACATTCTTGTGCTGCACATTGGAGAGAATGATGTCATCACTCACCCACTCAGAAGGCTACAGTTTGAAATCAGAACAATATTTGAACAACTGCAGTCGTGGTGGCCATGTTGTCATTTTGTGTGGTTCATAGGTGTGTAGGTTCATATGTGTGTACTAGGCTAATAGCCCTGGAGCCTTTACAAGCCTAGCCCAAAGGATTACCCTGGCATCATGCCACCCGGCCTTAATTCCTAGTGCCTCTGTTGAGTAGAGAGGCACCGGAGTGATACTCGGGGTGAATTTTCTATTTCCCATCCACCCATCAAGATTTCTCTTGAAGACAGCCAGTGAGGTGCTTTTCTTGATATGTATGGGAAGTCTATTTCATAGCATGGGCAGTCTCTGGGTTATGAACCTGTCCCTCCAGCATGTTCTGTTGATTGTGGTAATGAGGTTGAGGTCTCTGGGGCATGTGGTGTGGAGGGATTGGGATTTCTAACAGAGCTGGGTCAGACATGGCTTTGTAAGTCAAGCAGAGATCGCCTCTAAGTAGGCGATATATGACAAAGAGTAGTTGGAGTTCTTTGAGCCTGTCCATATAGGACAAGTGCTTAAGACCTAGAACCGTCTTTGTGAGGTACTTTTGCGGCCTCTCTAGTTGTTGCAGGTGTCTAGTGAGGTACATGTCAAATGGGGCATTTTACTCGATGACTGGCCTAATGAGGGAAGAGTAGAGGGAAACAATGACCTCTTTCTTCCTGGATGCAAAACCCTTAGTAATGAGATGTGCCACATAGAAGGGCTTTCTGACCACAGTGGGAACGTGGTGGTCAAAAGAGAGGTTGCAGTCAGCCTGTGTTCCCAGATCTCTTATAACACCTTCTGTGTACAGTGGACTACCATCAATGTGGTAATTCAAGGGAACCGGGTTTTTCCCAAGAGGGATGACGACACATTTTTTGGCATTGAGCTTAAGATCATGGTTCTGACACCAGTCAGTGTCATTGAGGCCTTTCTGTAGGATGTCAACATCACTTGGGGAGTTAATAATAGCTCCCAACTTGCACTCATCTGTGAGCATTGTCAGCCAGAGCCCTTTCTTGTTGGCCTGGACTTCACAGAAGTAGATACCAAACAGGAGAGGACCCAAGACCAAACCCTGTGGGACTCCACTCGTGACTGGTCAGCAGTCTGACTTGGAGTCAGCTACTTTCACACTGTGGGTTCTTATCTGTGAGCTAGTTTGCAACCCACCTAGTGATATAGGGGTTGATGTCTAGCTTAGTGAGTTTTTCTATGATTCATGAGTGGGGAATGGTATCAAAGGCCTTTGCCAGATCAAGGTAGGCTGTATGAACCCCCTTGCATTCATCCACAGCTCTAGTGACTGACTCAAAGAAGTCGACCAAGTTGAGCAGGCATGATCTACCCTTCACAAAACCAAACTGTGTATGATCCAGAGTTTGGAGATTCCCTATATCCTTGCTTTTTAGGTCCATGATGATGCGTTCCATAGCTTTGCATATCAGACTCATCAGGCTAATTGGAGTGATGATTCCCGGGGTCTGTAGTCACTCCTCCTTTGTGGAGAGGGATGACTGTAACAGTGCGCCATTCAGTAGGGACAAAGCCTGAAGTGAGGCTGTTATTGAACATGGCACACAGGTGAGGTACCAGTTCACTCTGTAGTTCATGTAGAACACAACCAGGGATATTGTCAGGTCCCATAGAAGATGTATTCTTGGCATTGGACAGTGCTGTTTTAACCTATGCAGCAGTAATACTGGGTGCCTGGCAATCTATTGGTATTGTGATTGGTCCTTTGGGGGGGAGAGGGGTAAAGTTAGCACTGAATCTGTCTGCCAGTATATTGGCAATATCTGTTGGCTCGGTATAGGAGGTACCATTTATTTTATTTATTTTACATTTGTTAACCGGGGGTGTCTGACTGAGCCGAAAAGGCCCTTTTTCAGCAGAGGCCTGGAGAGAAAAGCTCCACATAGAAAAATTACAGATACATTTAGACATGATCAGTATACACACAAATTACAAAAGACATGTTTTTACAGTGGTATGCAGCACATCAACAGTTACAGTGGAGAGAACAAACAAAAAATATTTAAAAATAAATGTACTTAATAGATTTGTGGTGTACAGCTGAAATTTGGAATATAGGTGGAATACATACATAGTACACAGATACGGACATACATTGTAGATTAGGCAGTGTTTGTGAGAATAGTTTTCAATCTTAATCAAGTACTCTAGGTTTAGTATGTGTACCTTATCTGCTTTCACTAGCCTAGGGAGCAATCATGGCACTGCCAACTTTGCTTGAGATGTTGCCTGATGAGGTCTTTAAAGGAGGCTTTGGATGATGTGTTTTGAATGCTAGTGGGGACAGAGTTCCATTTTTTAGCCACTGAACTACTATATAGTGTATCTCCAAAGCTATTGTAGCTGTTGGTGACTTCTAGTGGTAGCTTGCTTGATGATCTAAGAGGCCGTTTGGCTGAGTGATGTACTAGGTTTTTGAGGGCAGGACACTTATTGGGGAGGTAATAGATAGAATGACAGAGGCAGAGCTGATTGTAGGTTAGGAGGTTGGGCAGTTCAAGCCAATGGAGCTGTCTCAAAGCAGTACAGTGACGAGTTCTATATGAGCAATTTGCAGCAAAGCGGTCAATTCTGTTATAGCAGGCTTCCATTTTGCTTAGTTCAGTTTTGTTGAGATTAGTCAGAATGGGAGATGCATAGAGTAGGGTGGATTGAAGTTGGGAGCGAGCAATGGCTGATCTTGTGTTGTTGGTAAGAAATGGTTTGATACGGTAGTGTGATCCCAGTTTGGCATGTACTTTTTTAATAGTTAAGTTGAGATGACTATCAAATTTTAGGTGGGAGTCAATGGTTATTCCCAATAGCTTAGCCTGTGCCACTGGAGCGATTGGAGAAGCATTTGTGGAGTAGATAGTGAATTGACTGTTATCAGTGTTTTTGTTAGAACTGTTATAATCATAAACTGAGTTTTCTTTGGATTGAGGATAAGTTGGGCTTTGGTTAGGTAGTTTTCAATGTCAGAGAATGCTAGCTGAGTTGTTTGCAGGAGGGTGGGAATGTTTTGTGCAGCACAGATTAAGGTAGTGTCATCTGCATACTGAATGATAGATGCATGCTGTGTGGAGGTATGGAGGTCATTTGTGAAGATTGTGACTAGTAGTGGTCCTAAGATAGAACCCTGTGGGACTCCTATAGTTATGGGCAGCTGAGGAGAGAGAGAATTTTCCCATTTCACAGCTTGGTACCTGTCAGTTAAGTAGCTTTGGAACCAGGTAAGAGTGGAATTTGATATGTGATACTGGTTTAGTTTGTTTAGCAGGATTTGGTGCGAGACTGTGTCAAATGCTTTGGACATATCCAAAAAAAGAGTTGACACCTGCAGGCCTTCATTTTTGAGATGGTTTACTGTGTTTGTGAAGCAGAGGAGGGCTGTAGTGGTACTATAGGCAGGTCTAAAACCATGCTGAGTAGGTGACAGGATGTTGCTGTCTAGGAGATATTTTAGCATCTGGGTATGGATGCATTTTTTTAGGATTCTAGCCAGGGGGGAGTAAAGCAATTGGTCTGTAGTTATCAAGTTCAGTGGAGGTCCCACCTTTATGTATGGGTGTAACATAGGATATTTTCCAGAGTATGGGCACACAGTTTTCAACAATTGATCTGTTTATGAGAGTGGAGATTGGGATAGCAATAGCATCTGCTGTGAGTTTCAAGAAATAGCTGGGGAGTAGATTGGCTGCTGCTGATGAGTTTTTTAGTTTGGAGAGCATGCTTTTGATTGAAGTGGTGCAAACTGTTTTGAGGGTAAAGCTTGTATTAGTGTTATTTGTGTTGGGGGGGCTAGTGAGGAAGAAACTGTCCTGTGATACTAAGGATAAAACTGAGTTCACAAAGTGGGAGTTGAATTGTGTTTCGATGGGAACTTGAGTGTCAGCGTTGGTAGCCTTCTGGGTGGGTTTTAGTAGCTGATTTACATTTTTCCAAAATTTTTGGGGGTTGTGTTGGTATTTAGTTTGTAATGTCATGTAGTAGGATTTTTTGTCCAGCCTAATGCATTGTTTGCATGGTTGCGCAGTTTTTGGTACTTAGTTAGGCTTTGTGTTTTTTTGTTTTTTTGATAGTAAAGGCAGGCAGTGTCTCTGGACTTGAGGATTTGTTTGGTTTGTTTACTGAGCCAGGGGTTTGTAGAGGTTCTAACCTTGATTTTGTGCAATGGAGCAACAGTTTCTAGGTGCTGTAGAAATGTTTTGTTGAAATACGCTACATCCTGGTCAAGTGGGAGGGTTTTTAAGGGGGTCCAATCACAGTTACAGAGTAAAGTATTGAGGACCTCAGTAGAGAATTTTTTTTGTGTTTCTAGTGGATATATAATTAGTGGTTTTGCATATGCTTGTTCTACTAAGTATAAAGTATATTATGTTTTGGTCACTTAAAGTGTCTGGGAGACGGCCTACATGGGGGTACAATGTGGGGTTGTTAGTTAGGACCCAGTCAAGGATGGATTCCTTTTTAGATTTTGTATCACATCTAGTTGGAATTTGGACTAGCTGCTGGTAGCCATGGAGATTTATTAGATTACTTGGTGGTTCTGATATGCAGAAGCTCAGAGCAAATCTGGGTATTGCCATGGACATTCTTTACATAACTATAGTCGGCCTTGTGGTTGTCTTTACTATCTGCTCCAATTTTGTTTTTATAGCTAGCTTTAGAGGATTTTATGGGAGAATTTCAACCTTTTGTTGAGGCTGATAAGGGAGTTTTTCCAGTCTTGGGACTTCACCTTATTCCACATCAGTTTCCTCCTACTGTTGTAGAGTTTGTTTATGGCAGAGAACCACCAGATTGGCTTCCTTTTTTTGAGGAGAGCGTCTTATTTCTGTTGGGTATGGTGAGATCCATGCAGTTGTGTACGTGTTCGTACAGTACAGCGCCTCTGTTTTTAGGAGCCCAAAGTTAGCTTTGGAGAAGTTTTTCATGGTGGTTACCTTTGTGGGGGTGGTGGGAAGGATCTGGATTTCCAAGGTGATTAGTATGTGGTCAGATCTAACCAGGGAGGAGTTGACTATTTGTGTAGAGCAATGGTTGCCCATGTTAGTAATGACCAGGTCAAGGATATTACTACCTCTAGTGGGGTCAAGAAGGAGCTGGTCCAGAGCATTGGAATTAATGAATTCCAGAAAGCACTGGGCAAGTGTATTGATACAGGAGTAGTTTTCCAGTTAATGGAGGGGTAGTCAAAGTTACCCAGTATGAGAGTGTTAGGTTGGACCCTAATATTCTCCAGGGTGCTTAGGAACGTGGAGTGTGAGTCTTGGGACATGGTTGTGGATCTATAGCAAGTTACGACTTGAATCCCTGTCTTACCCAGTGTTACCTGCGCTTGAAGTATCTCAGATGTGTTATGTTGTGCTACCAGTCTGGATGTGTGCACATCCTTTATGAATATGGAAACACCACCGCCTTTGGAGCTTTGGTTCAAGTTCTGGGACCAAAAGGTGTGGAATGAGTTATAGCCAGAGTGCAGGGGTGCTTTCTGCTGCCTTGAACCAGGTCTCTGTTACAGCACAAATCTCAATGTTCTCTATTTTAAGGAGTGCTTTGAATGAGTGTATTTTGAGATTTAGACTTCTAGCATTGAGCAGCATGACTCTCAGATTGCATTTGTTTGTAGCTGTTATGGTGGTAATTTGGTTTTTGGAACATCACCTAAAAAGGCAATATAGGGGTGGCAAGAGCCTTGGCCAGTATCTGGAAGCCCAGGGATGACAGATGCAGGCCATCTCTGACAAAGCATCGAGGTCTGTCAATCATGTCATCCCAGGCAGACAGATACTGGATCCCCTTAGAATGACACCAGAAACTTAGCCAATTGTTGAAATCCATAATTTTCTGCTTGTACTGTGGTATCATTCTGGGTGATGGTAGGATTCTGCTCAGGACTAGGTTCATACCCACCTAGGCTACATAATCCAAGAGCTCCTCCATGTCTCTTTTCATGTAGTCCAGGGAGGTACATCTCAGCTCATTCACACCCACATGTACAATGACAGAGTCATATTTGTACCTGTTGTTGAGGGACCTGAGTGTGTGCGTTATGTGATGGATCCTTGCACCTGACAGGCAGCTGACTGTTACTTTCTCCTTATTCAACCTTGTGAGTGGGACATCAGTGTGCCTCACTATTGAGTCACCTATGACTAGTGTGTTCAGCATGCTGTTTTGCCTTAGGGGCTTTGGTTGAGTGGCACACTGTTTAGGAGAGTTATGCATCTCATCATTAGTGTTGTGTAGTGGTGTTTAGGTGCATTTCTGTCTTGGAGGTCTTTGTTGTTTGTGTAGATTTTTATTGAGAGCCTCTGTGAAGGTGGGTGTGTGGTTTGTGTTTTTATGTGAAGGCAGTGCTGGTGTGTGTTCTGGAGAGCTATGTGTTCCATGTGGTGTGGTGCAAGTGTTGACCTTCTCCTCCTGACCACCTATTCCTGTCTTGGCTGGAGAGTGCATGGCTTCCAATTTGGATATCTAAATGCAAATCTCACAAGTCTGAGTGCTGGGAGGTAAGAGAAGAGGGTTGTCAGTGTATATGTGGCAGTTGCTACATTGACTCAGGATGCCCAAGTTCACCAGGTTAATAGGAGAAAGCACAGGGAACTGACATTTAGACATGCCTGGAGGGACAGGCATTAATAAATACTGGAGCTGTTTCCTTGTAGAACGTTTAGTGCTGGTAGCACTTTTGTGTGCTACATAATTTGCTACAAGAAGTCTGGTAAAGTGTTAAACTAATAAGCTAGTAAAAGTGAAGGAGAGGAGAGAACTAGCAGATCTAAGGGAAAATTGAAGAGCAGACTTTGGCACTGCTTGGAAGCTTACAAACAGTCCTGGATAGAACAAATCTGTATCTGGACTAGATTAGTTACAGAAAATGTGGGAAACAAGTGCAGATGTGGACTTTTAATCCAAAAAGTTGAAAGAGATGGAAAAAACTACCCAAACGGACAATACGCTACTATTTCTGGGCCAGAAACTACTCCTCCTGTGGTAGATAGGCTACTTAGTGCTTACCACTCCCACTGATAAGCTAGAAGGCTTCCCTCCAACACAGAAAGGCTTGGGAGGCTCAGATGCTTAAAAACAGTCCTGGACACAGCAAATCTATACCTGGACTAAACTAGTTACAGGAAAGGCAGAAAACAAGCGCAAATGCAGGATTTTAAACCAGAATGATGAAAGAGATGGAAAAGCTGCCCAAACAGCCAATAATCTACAATTTCTGGGCCTGAAACCACTCCCCTTGTGGTAGATAGGCTACCTAGTGCTTACCACTCTCACTGATAAACTAGAAGGCTTTCCTCCAACACAGAAAGGCTTGGGGGGCTCAGAAACTTGCCAACAGTCCTGGATACAGCAAATCTGTATCTGGACTAGACTAGTTACAAGAAAGGCAGGACACAAGCCCAAATGTGGGCTTTTAAACCAGAGAGTAGAAAGAGATGGAAAAACTTCCCAAATGGTCAATAAACTGAGTAGAAAGAGATGGAAAAAAAATGGTCAAATGGCCAGTAAACTACAATATATATGCCAAAAGCCACTCCTCTTCTGGTAGAGTGACTACCTAGTGCTTACCACTCCCATTGATAAGCTAGAAGGCTTCCCTCAAACACAGAAAGGCTTGGGGGACTCAGAAACTTACCAACAGTCCTGGATACAGCAAATCTGTATCTGGACTAGACTAGTTACAGGAAAGGCAGGAAACAAGCTTAGTTTTTTTTTCAGAAACAGCACTAAAAATAAAGCAAATACAGTTTAAATAAATGCAATTTATTCAAAATGTATTCTGAACTAAATTTAATTGTTGCTTTATTCAACTCTGAACAGTTAAGAAGTGCCAAAAAATATACTTATCAGCTGAGAAGCACACTCAGCACTCAGTCAGAACACAAGGAGATTTTTTTTTATTAGTAAAGTGCAAGGAGAGGAAGGAGGAGCAGAAGATAATTCAAGGTTAAGAACCCAAGTGGGTTGTCCTTTTCAGATGTTCTCTCTGTAATAAGTAGAATGAACACTAGACTGGGAAGAGCGTCCCAGATGAAATTTACATTAGGAGCGGGAAACAGCAAAACCACCAACTATAACAAACACCACATTAATAAGGTGAGTGGGTGGGAGGGAGAAAACCAGTTTCAGAAAAGATCAGGAACAAAAAAAAATAGCAGCAAATATATAAAATAATTCAGTCAGCAAATATGTAAAATAATGCAGGCAAAAATTAAGACAATGCAGAACTCTGAAAAGTTAAAGTGCCAAGAATTACACTAATCACCGATTATATTTCCAAATTGTTTGAGCACACTCAAGTCAGAACACAAGGAGTTTCTAACAGTGTATGCAGGAATTTACAAACAAGGGCTATTTTAAATCAGCAAGCCTCGAAGGAAACAGACAACAAAAAAGCTGTTAGACTAGTTTTATAAACTTTAACACCACCACAGAAATAGGTGGGGGACCAGTTTCAGAAGAGAACAGGAACAAAAAAAAGCAATGTCAGCAAATATATAAAATAATTCAGTCAGCAAATATATAAAATAATTCAGGCAAAAATTAAGACAATGCAGAACTCTGAAAAGTTAAAGTGCCACGAATTATACTTATCACCGTTTATATTTCCAGATTGTTTGAGAGCACTTAAGTCAGAACACAAGGTGTTTCTAACCATGTATATCCGACATAATTCCTCACCAGATCTGGAAAACAGCAAACAGTCAATGGGCAGCACACAAGGCCAGATGTTTACAGAATAGGTTTATGCATGGCTTGGTGTGTAGGGTCGGTGGATCAACAATCTGCCATGACAGCATCACCGCAGAAGATGTTCACCTTTTCAGAAGTGATGGCGTTCACCTAACTGAGGATGGCATTGCATTATTCTTGACTGACCTCCACAATGGGGTGCTGACAGCTATGTGCAATATATTGGTAACATGCAGCTAGTGAGAATGAATGGACAACAGCCATGACCAAGTAGGATCAGTATGGTAGGAAACTCTATTGTTATATTTTATAAACACTATTGTCACTAATGATGACACTGAAAAATAACAGCTAGGGAACTTGTACACATGCTGAGTAACACTTCATTTTCAGATTGTCAAAGAACCATCTGTATGCTGTGTGTGCAGGTACAGATAACCATTTGATTATGAATTGTGTTGTGTAAATTATATTTTTCTTACTTTAGCAAATAACTGTGGTAGAGAGATGGTGAACATGCTGAGTAAGAACAACTGTTTGAGGAGAGTACCACATACAAGAGAATATGTAAATAACCATCCTGCACATATATCACAGTTTGGTTACAATTATGGTTATGAGAGTTATGATTTCTTTTCCCACTGTGCTAAATAACTTTGTCAGGGAAAATGCCATGAAGGTAAGTAATATCTTATTTTGAAGGCAGTATTGTTAGTTACAGGATGGAAGTAAGTTTTCAGAACTAGTTTCATCAGGCCAAAGTATTCCTGCATCTGTATTGTTTGGTTTCTGTCCTGTGTTTTAAATCAGATATACCTGTTGCTCAGGCTGCTGCAGAGAGATTGACCTACTGCCAGCTGTAATACTGAGAAAAGATAAGTGCTTATTCTCATTTTTTGTCTGCATTTTGATTTAATATCGCTGTAATCTGTACAACTGTACTTATTCTTCTTCTTGTGTGTTATAGCTGTATATCTCTCAGTGTTGACCTCAGCTGTAGTGAAATCCTTTGTCTAGATGCCTTGTCTGTTTTCTTAGTGGCAGTAAGTTTTCAGAACTAGTTTCATCCGGACAAAGTATTCCTGCATCTGTATTGTTTGGTTTCTGTCCTGTGTTTTAAATCAGATATACCTGTTGCTCAGGCTGCTGCAGAGAGACTGGCCTACTGCCAGCTGTCATATTGAGAAAAGATAAGTGTTTATTCTCACTTTTTGTCTGCATTTTGATTTAATATCACTGTTATCTGTACAACTGTACTTATTCTTTTTCTTGTTTGTCCCCACCCACCCTGCCTGTACTTGTTTTGGTGTTAATGTTAGTGGCTCTGGAATTACCCACCCCTCCTGTAAGTCTGTATTTGAACACTCCTCCCGAGTCCATCTCATTTTCTCACTTAACCAAATACAGTGAGATCATATTCTGAGTCTAGTGTTCACTCTACATAATACAAAGAGAATATTTGAGAAGACCAACCCACTTAGGGTATTCCTTCCGCTCTCCTTGTACTTTACTAACAAAAAAAAAAAATGCTGGTTTTACTGTATTTTGTGTTTCCTCCTACTTTATTTTGCTTTTGCCTCTTCTTAAAAGTACTCAATTTTATTTATTCTGCTGCACTTATTGCTGCTAGGTAGTAGCTTGATTAAATTGTAACTGTTATTCTAAGTCTTTTGGTTTAAGCACATGGGCTTCATACCGGTTGTTTCACATTAAGAAGGTTTGTGGTCTGCACTGTTGTGGCAGGACAGGTAGCTTACATCCTTCTAAGCTGGAAATTGCTGACTGAAAGCTCAGTGTCTGCTATTCTAAAAGTGCATTAGTTCTGGTTTAAGCACTTGGGCTTCAGGCCAGTTATTCTACATTAAGAAGGTTTGTGGTCTGCACTCTTCTGGGAGGAGAGGCTGGATTCTGCCCTTCTGAGATGGGAATTTCTGGTCACAGGCTTACTGTGACTGCTTATTCAAACTGTTTATTTCTGAAATTGGTGTGTCTTCTTGTTAAAGCATAGGACCAGATTCAGGCCTGCTGAATCTAGCTTTGTTTGTATAACTTGAGCATTGATCCAGGCCATCTTTTTTGGAGAAGGTTCCCCTGCAACTTTGTAGCGGGAGTGTGCAGTTAGCACTTGTCTGGTTGAAGACTGCTGGAACAGGGCTCAGTTTTGACTACAACTCTGAACTGAGATATATAACAATAAGCATCTCTTTATGCACATTTAAAGTGTTATTTTGATTGTATCTGCATTATTTTCTGAAAAGAAATTATATACTTGTTTCCTGCCTTTCTAAGCTAGTATATTTCAGTTTTCAGGTTGGTGCTGAATTCAGGGCTGTGTTACAAATCTCTCTGTTTGCCCATACCTTACTTGGATAGAAGGAAGTTTCTTTGTTCACCTCTGAGAGAGGGGAGCTTTGAGCAGCCTATCTGTCCCTGGAGGAGTGGTTTCAGCCCAGAAAGTAGAAGTTTATTGGCCATTTTGGGCTAATTTCTCTCTTTAATTTCCCTGTTGTAAAAAAACACATTTGCCTGGTTTTGCACGCCGGGCAGTGCCAGTTAGCTAGGGTATAACTATTCCTGGCTCCACAAAGTCTCCTCTTCAATTTTTCCCTTGGAACTAAACAAACGTTCAACTTAAGCACTCAAGCCATTGGCACTTGCTCAAAACTCATAGCAAGCACTTATAAATCCTAGCACTACAGAAGGACAAGGCTCTCTATTCGACCTTACCAGCCATTCAGTAAAAAAGTTCACTGTACCTATCCAGGCATGTCCAAAGGGCAGTTTCAGATGTACTCTCCAGTCCAACTGGTGAATCTGGGCATTCTGAGGCAATGTTGCAACTGCCTCATGTACACAGACAACCCTCTTCTCCTACCACCAAACACTAATACATGTGAGAGATGCAATTATACAGCCAAACTGGAGGCTAAGCTCTTTCAACCCAAGATTGGATTAGACAGTCAAGAGGAGAAGGGAAATACTGGCATCACACAACCAGTCTCACATAGACCCATTAAACCAGCACCAGCAAAAACACGTAAATACACAAAAACATACTCTGAGGCTCTAAATAAAAATCTGCAAAAGCAACAGAGCCCTCCAAAGCAGACATCCAAGCAACCTCCACCCCCCAACACAAACCATGAAACACATACTTCACAAAATCAGTGTGCCATGCAATCACAGCCCTCAAGGCAAAATAACATACTCAACATACTAGTAATAGGTGATTCTATAGTCAGGCACACTGACATCCCACTCACTAGGCTGAATAAGGAGAAGGTTACTGTTAGCTGCCTGTAGGGTGCCAGGATCCGCCACATAACACAAGCACTCAGGTCACTCCAGAGCAAGTACAAATACGACTCTGTCATTGTCCATGTTGGTGTGAATGACCTGAGCCATATCTCCTTGGACTACATGAAAAGAGTAACCTAAAAAAGCTAGAAAACACTGTGTAGACTCACCAAACACTCCAAAGCCCAAGTTTCAATTCCACTGAGAATACAAAGTCCAGCTCGATCTAAATGAAGAAATACAAATTTATTTTAAGCCATTAAAACCATATGCTTTTCGTCGGCTAACAGTCCGACTTCTTCAAAAAGAGCAAACAAGCAAACAGTACCTCCCCTTCACTGAGAACATTTAAACAGTTCACTAATTGAGAATAGCAAGTCACATGATTGAACCTCATCTGAATTAAAGTCCCAGCACTGAAAAAGCACTAGGGAAACAATTAACAACTGAATGCTCATGTAATAATAATACAATACCAAAATGTTGAAACCATATTACATGCAAAACAGATTGCCAGATGAAACTGTGTACATACACACTTGACAAATCTAGAACATAAGTAAATAAAGGTTTTTATTTTGATCATAAAAACTAAATATTTAAAAGTTTAAAACATAAAAATCAGACAGCTGTGTAAACCCCCACTGCCAAGTTTGAAAACTGAAAAATATTTTTAAGAAACTAAACACACTGCCTGTTGTTGAAATGGCCCGCAGGGCCAGATAGCCTCACACCAAAAAAAGTGGAAAAAAAACTTCTCCTTTGAGAATCTGAAGTAAGACCGCTGTATCCATAAGCTATAAAAAATATTGTCACTGTTTCACCAGACATGTGCATGTCATAACTTTAAACTACTATCCTGTGGTAATGACAAAGTTAGTCTGGCGACAGTGGAGGGGGTTCGGGGGCACCAGTTTTTCGGAAGCGTGTTCAATAGAATGGAATAGAGTGAAGGTTGGCAGTGACCAACTACACCCCTGAATCTGTTATTTAAACTTACACCGGGGTAGTAGTATTAAAAAGAGTTACAATGCAATGTGCATTAGTTACATCGACAATTTGTCATTACCACAGGATAGTAGTTTCAAGTTGGGACATGCACATGTCTGGCGAAACAGTGACAATATTTTTTATAGCTTATGGATACAGCTGTCTTACTTCAGATTCTCAAAGGAGAATTTTTTTTCCACCTTTTTTGGTGTGAGGCTATCTGGCCCTGCAGGCCATTTCAACAACAGGCAGTGTGTTTTGTTTCTTAAAAATTTTTTTCAGTTTTCAAACTTGGCAGTGGGGGTTTACACAGCTGTCTGATTTTTATGTTTTAAACTTTTAAATATTTAGTTTTTATGATCAAAATCAAAACCTTTATTTACTTATATGTTCTAGATTTGTCAAGTGTGTATGTACACACTGTTTCATCTGGCAATCTGTTTTGCATGTAATATGGTTTCAACATTTTGGTATTGTATTATTATTACATGAGCATTCAGTTGTTAATTTTTTCCCTAGTGCTTTTTTAGTGCTGGGACTTTAATTCAGATGAGGTTCAATCATGTGACTTGCTATTCTCAATTAGTGAACTGTTTAAATGTTCTCAATGAAGGGGAGGTACTGTTTGCTTGTTTGTTCTTTTTGAAGAAGTCTTACTGTTAGCCGACGAAAAGCGTATGGTTTTAACGGCTTAAAATAAATTTGTATTTCTTCATTTACATCGAGTTGGACTTTGTATTCTCAGTGGAATTGAGACTTGGGCTTTGGAGTGTTTGGTGAGTCTACACTACATGAAAAGAGACATGAAAGAGCTCTCTGATCACATAGCCCAGGCCGGTATGACCCTGACCCCGAGTAGCATCCTGCCCTCACCAAGAATGATACCACGGTATAAAGAAAAAAATTATCAATTTCAACAACTGGCTAAGTTTCTGGTGTCATTCAAAGGGGATCCAATGTCTGTCTGCCTGGGATGACATGCTCGACAAGCCACGCTGCTTCACTAGAGATGGCATGCACCTGTCACCCTTAGGCTTTTGAATACTGGCCAAGGCTCTTGCCACCCCCATAGTGCCTTTTTTAGGCAAGGCTCAAAAGACAAACCCACCACCGTAAATAGCACAAGTAACAAAAATCTGAGGGTAATACTACTCAATGCCAGAAGTCTAAACCTCAAAATGCATGCACTCGAGGTACTCCTCAGTATGGAGAAAATCGATATATGTGCAGTAACAGAAACCTGGTTTAAGGCTCCAGAGAGCACCCCCGCACTACCAGGCTACAGCTCATAGCATACATTTTGGCCACAGAACCCGGACCGAAATACAAAAGGCGGGGGAGTATCCATATTCATCAAGGATAACCACACCTCCAGGTTAGTGGCACAGCACGATGCTTCGGAGATTATCCACATGCATCTAACAACAGGCAAAACTGCAATTCAAATTGTAGCTTGCTACAGATCACCCATCATGTCCCAGGACCCCCACATTCCACATTTCTGGAAACACTGGGTAACATAAAGGTCCTACCAAACACCCTAATATTGGGTGAGTTCAACTACCCAAACATTAACTGGGAGAACTACTCAAGTACTAACTCCCTTGCCCAACATTTCCTAGGATTTATAAACTCAAACACCCTGGAACAACTGGTCAACATTCCCACCAGAGGTGACAACATATTGGACCTGGTCATCACCAACATGGGTGACCAGTGTTCCACACCAGAGCTCAACCCCTCGCTGGTTAGATCTGACCATAAACAAATCACTTTGGATATCCACATTCTGCCCCCACCGCCAGACAAGGAAACCACCATGAAAAACTTTTCAAAAGCAAACTTCACGTTACTTAAGATGGAGGTGGAAAGTTTCAAAGCCCCCATGCTAAAGGATAACACTGTCCAAGCTGCAAAATCCTTTACTAATGCATTCTATGGGCACCTACAAGAATGCATGGATCATGCTATCCCAAGCAAAACCAAGACTCACTCCTCTAAGAAAAGGAAACCAGTCTGGTGGACCGCTGCCATAAACAAGCTATACAATAGAAGGAGGAAACTAGTACAGAAAAGAGTAAAATCCCAAGAAGGGAAGACATCCCTGATCAGTATCAGCAAGAAACTACGATCCCTCATAAAATCATCCAAGGTGAGCTTTGAAAGAAAACTTGCCAAGGACTCCAAAGATAACCACAAGGCATTCTTTAGCTATGTCAAGAGTCTAAGTGGCAATGCTCAGATCTGCTCGGAGTTAGTGCATATATCTCATTTCCTCTCTGCTTTCACTGGCTTGTGTAAGCACAAAATTATCATTTTGTGAAATCACTCCCTTTCAACTATTTAAATTTATTGGCCATTCTACTGTATTCCATAGTACCAGAATACAAAAGTGATCACCCCCTTTTCAATCTATCTTGCCGTTTTAAAAATAGTGACTCTCCACTAAAACTTAACATTTTAGACAGGTAAAACTTAAGTTACCTACTTTCACATCTAACTTCTCTAGTGCATACTGCAGTGTTTAGGCTAAACCATTTTTTTCATCTTACATTTAAGCATCCCTGTGACTAGCACTTGCTCTAATACCTGCTGGAAAGCACTAGGAAGCCTTAAACTGATACAAGCACTCAACACTCCTTATTAATAGGGAGAAATTAATCATAGGCACTAAACAGCCTATAACTGAAAAGTACCTTGCTAAGTTAAAGGAAAACAGCTCCTGTACTTAAAAAAAAAAAAAGCACCAAACCAGGCCTGTCCAAGGGTCAGCTTCCATTGATTTTTCCTGTCCACCTGGTGAATCTGGGCATACTGGGGCAATGCAGCAATTGCCTCATGTACACAGACAACCCTCTCCTCCTACCACCCAACACTGCAACCTGTGAGAGGTGCACTTACATAGCCAAACTGGAAGCAATGCTCTCTCCACCCAAGATTGTGCTAGATAGTCAAGAGGAGAAGGTTAATACCTGCACTACACCTCAAGCAACACATAGCCCTTCTAAACTCACACCACTAACACCCACACATAGCAACACTAAATCCACATATGCAGAGGCCCTTAACTGTAACCTGCCCAAGCAACAAGGACCTCCGAAGCTGAAATGCAAACAAACACCAATCACAACCAAAGTGTCACACAGCTCACAACACAGTGTGCCACCCAGCAACAGCCCCTAAGGCAAGACAACGTACCTAACACTTCAGTGTGCCTGACTATAGAGTCACCCATGACTAATGTCCCACTCACCAGGCTGAACAAGGAGAAAATTACAGTGAGCTACCTGTCAGGTGCCAGGATCCGCCACATAACTCACGCCCTCAAGTCACTCCACAACAAGTACAACTATGACTCTGTCATTGTCCATGTTGGAGTGAATGACTTGAAACGTACCTCCCTGGACTACATGAAAAGAGACATGGAGGAGCTCTTGGATCATGTGGCCCAGGCAGGTATGACCCTAGCCCTGAGTAGCATCCTGCCTTTGCCCAGAATGATACCACACTATAAGGACAAAATGATTGACTTCAACAATTGGCTAAGCTTCTGGTGTCATTCAAAGGGGATCAAGTATCTGTCTGCCTGGGATGACATGATCGACAGACCGCAATGCTTTGCCAGAGATGGTCTGCACCTGTCACCCCTGGGATTTAGGTTACTGGCTAAGGCTCTTGCCACCCCTATAGTGCCTTTTTTAGGCAAAGTTTAAAGGACAAAAACACCACTGTAGCAGGTACAAGCATGCAAAATCTGAAGGTAATGCTACTCAATGCTAGAAGTCTAAACCTCAAAATGCACTCTCTCGAGGCACTCCTAAAAATGGAGAACATCGATATTTGTGCAGTAACTGAGACTTGGTTCAAGACTCCAGAGAGCATCCCTGCAATTCCCAGCAACAACTCTTACCACAGTTTTCGGCTACCAAACCAGGATCAAAACACTAAAGGTGGAGGAGTGTCCATATTCACCAAGATATTCACACCACCAGGTTAGTTGCCCAACACAATGTGTCTGAAATTCTCCAGGTGCAACTAACACTAGGTAAGACTGCAATCCAAATTGTAGCTTGCTACAGATCCCCACCATGCTCCCAGATTCTCACTACACCTTTCTAAACATACTGGAAAATATTAATATACAACTAAACACCCTAATACTGGGTGATTTCAACTACCCTGCCATTAACTGGGAAAACTACTTGTGCACCAACACCTTTACCCAATGGTTCTTGGAATTCCAATGCCCTGGATAAACTAATTCATAGTCCCATCAGGGGCTCCAATATCCTTGACCTGGTCATTACCAACATGGGAAATCGATGCTCCACACCTACGGTCACTCCCTCGTTGGTCAGGTCAGACCATAAGCTAGTCACCCTTAACATCCACATCCCACCCCCACCCCCCCAGTAAGGAAACCTCCATAAAAAACTTCTCCAAGGCCAACTTCATGCTACTCAAGTCAAAAGTTACAAACTTCATGACACCCATGCAGACAGGAATTGAAAGTTCGACTGCTGAGTCCTATACTAAGGCACTGTACGAGCACATCCACTCATGCATGAATCGTGCCATCCCAAATAGAACCAAGATGCTCTCCTCCAAAAAAAGGAAGCCAATCTAGTGGTCCCCTGCCATAAACAAACTTTACAACAAAAGGAAAAAACTGTTGCAGAAAAGAGGAAAATACCAGGATGCAAAAAACTCCCTTACCAGCCTCAGTGAGAAGCTGAGATCCCTCATAAAATCTTCCAAAGCTAGTTATGAAAATAAAATTGCTAAAGATTCCAAAGACAACTACAAGGCATTCTATAACTATGTCAATAATCTAAATAGCAATGGTCAGATTTCCTCTGAGCTACAACAGAATGGCATTAAATATACTGATCCCAAGGATATTGCTAATATCCTGGCAGATCGATTCGGTGCCAACTTCACCCCCTAAATGGCCCATCTCAACACTGGAAGATTGCCAAATTCCGGTAATAATGGCCACAAAGGTAAAAAACACACTCTCCAAAGCTAAGAATACAGCATCCATGGGACCAGATGACATCCCGGGCTGTGTACTACATGAACTACAAAATGAACTGGCACCTCACCTAAGTGTCATGTTTAATCATACCCTCACCTCAGGCTTCCTGTCCACTGAGTGGTGCACAGCTACAGTTATCCCACTCCACAAGGGGGGATCCACCTTGGATCCCGGGGACTACAGCCCCATCAGTCTCACGAGCCTGATCTGCAAGGGCATGGAACATATTATCATGGAACTTATAAACAAAGACAATGGCAACCTTAAAACACTGGATCCCACCCAGTTTGAGTTTGTGAAGGGCCGATCTTGTCTCCTGAACCTTAATGACTTCTTCGAATCAGTATGCAGAGCCATGAACGAGGGTAAGGCAGTCCACACAGCCTATTTGGACCTTGCCAAGGCCTTTGACACCATCTCCCACTCTGGAATCATAGATAAACTTATTAAGGTGGGCATTAATCCCTACATCACTCAATGGGTTGATAACTGGCTTACTGACAGAACCCATACTGTAAAAGTAGCTGACTCCAAATCCAGCTCCAGACAAGTGACAAGTGAAGTACCTCAGGGTTCAGTCCTTGGACCTCTCTTGTTTGGCATCTACTTCTCTGAAGTACAGGCCAACACTAAGGGACTCTGGCTAACAAAGTTATTAGATGACTGCAAACTGGGAGCCATTATTGAATCCCCAAATTATGTGGATACTCTACAAAAGGGCCTTACAGAAACAGATGCTTGGTGCCAGAGCCATGGGCTCAAGCTCAATGCCAAGAAATGTATAGTTATCCCCTTTGGGAAAAAAAACATGTACCCATGAATTATCACATAGGTGGCAGTACACTAAACACCAAAAGTGTGATAAGAGACTTAGGGTCACAGGTGGACAGTGGTCTCACTTTCAATAACCACATCGCCACAACAGTCAGGAAATCCTTCTATGTGGCACACCTCATCACTAAGGGCTTTTCATCCAGAAAAAAGGAGGTCATTGTCCCACTGTACTCATCAGTCATTAGACCCATTATAGAATACAATGCCCCATTTGGCATGTACCTCTCAAGACATCTGCAACAACTGGAAAGGCCGGAGAAATACCTCACTAAAAGAATCACAGGCCTAAAGCAGATGCCCCATGCTGACCGCCTTAAAAAACTCCAGCTATACTCTGTCGCATATCATCTACTCCGAGGCGATCTCTGCTTAACATACAAGGTTGTGTCAAACCCACAGCTGTTGGACATGCTACACTTAAAGAAATCCCAATCCCTCAGAGCCACATGCTCCAGGGATCTAAATCTTGTCCTCACAATAAACAAAACATGCTGGAGGGATAGGTTCCTGACCCAGAGACTCCCCAGACTCTGGAATAGACTGCCCATACATGTCAAGCAGAGCACCTCTTTGGCCCTCTTCAAAAGGAACCTTGATGATTGGATGGGAAAAAGGAAATTCACCCCAAGGATCACGTCAGTCACCCTGCTAGACAGGGGTCCAGGGAAGTAAATAGTGTTGGAAGAAATAGCCAGGGATTTGTTATGGCTAGGCTTGTATATAGGCCCTAGGGCCGATAGCCTAGTACCAACCTATGGCACAAAATACACTGAACCAACTGATATTGCCAACATCCTGGCATACAGGTTTAGTGCAAGCTTCACCCCATTCTCACCCCCAAAAGGGCCCATAACCATACCAGAAGAATGTAGAGCCCCTGAAATCACAGGCACTCAAGTTAAAATAGCCCTCTCCAAAGCCAAAAACACAGAATCAATGGGACTGGACAGTGTCCCAAGCAGCGTCCTACACAAGCTCAAAGATGAAGTAACCCCTCATCTAAACACACTGTTCAAACTCAGCATCTCCACAGGCTACGTACCCATAGAGTGGTGCACAGCAACGGTTATTCCACTCCACAAAGGTGGAGCCACAACAGACCCCCGAAACTATCACCCTATAAGCCTGACTAGCTTGGTCTGCAAGGCTATGGAGCACATCATCATGGAACTCATTAACAGAGACATTGGAAACCTCCAAACACTGGACCCTTCCCAGTTCAGCTTTGTTAAGGGCAGACCATGCCTCCTAAACCTGATGGACTTCTTTGAGACCGTTACCAAGGCTATAGACAAAAGAAAGGTGGTACACAGCCTACCTAGACATCGCAAAGGCCTTCAATGCCATTCCCCATTCTGGTATTATAGACAAGCTCACTAGCCTGAATATAAACCCCTATGTCACAAGATGGATTGCCAATTTGGCTCATAAACAGGACGTGCTGGAGGGATAGATTCCTGTCCCAGAGACTTCCCATGCTTTGGAACAAGATTCCAATCTACGTTAGGCAGGGCTCCTAGCTAGCACTCTTCGAGAAAAACCTTGATGAGTGGATGGGAAACAAAGTTTACCCTGGGGATCACTTCAGTGGCTCTGCTGGACAGAGGCACAGGGAACTAATCTAAAGGGGCGGCAAAAGAGAACACATTCTGGCTAGGCTTATAAATGCCTTTGGGCAGATAGCCTAATACCTACCTATGAACCTATAAACCTATGAAAAAGAATTGTGTCTGTATGCTGGACAAATGTACAGATAGCACATTATGTTTAGGACTTTTGTTATGAGAATTATGCTATTGTTTCATATTTGGTG
This sequence comes from Protopterus annectens, assembly GCF_019279795.1. Lineage (NCBI taxonomy): Eukaryota > Metazoa > Chordata > Ceratodontiformes > Protopteridae > Protopterus > Protopterus annectens. The sequence continues at coordinate 359,209,271 of NC_056751.1, forward strand.
AATAACTTTGTCAGGGAACATGTCAGCATGATAAATGGTAGCTCATTTTGAAGACAGTATTTGTACTTCCAAGATAAAAAAAGCTGTATCTGTATGTCGTACACAATTCCAGATATCACAGTTTGTTTGGGACCATGGTTATGAGAATTATGATATTTTTTTCATATTTTGCTAAATAACTTTATCAGGGAACATGTCATCAGGGTAAGTAATGCCTCATTTTGAAGGCAGTATTAGTAGTTACATAATGGAAAAAGAACTGTGTCTATATGCAGGACAACTGTACAGATATCATATTTTGTTTAGGACTTTGGTTATGGAAATTATGATTTTTTTCATATTTTGGTAAATAACTTTACCAGGGAGCATGTACATGTGCCAAATGATACCTCATTTTTGACGACAGTGTTTGTCCTTATAACATGATACAATAACTATGTCTGCATTCTGTACACATGTACAGCTATCACACTTTATTTAGGACTTAGGTTATGGAAATCATGATTTTTTAATATTTTGGTAAATATTGCCAAGTGATTTTGACGACAATGTTACTCCTTACAACATGATAAAATAACTGTGTCTGTATGCTGTACATATATACAGATATCAAAGTTTGTTTATGACTTAGGTTATGAAAATTATGATTTTTTTTCATATTTTGGTAAATAACTTTTCAAAGGAGTATATCAATGTGCTAAGTAACACCTCATTTTGAAGACCGTATTAATAATTACAACATGGTAAAAGAACTGTATCTGTATGCTGTACACATGTACAGATATCAAAGTTGGTTTAGGACTTAGTTTATGGAAATTATGATTTTTTACATATTTTGCTAAATAACTTTGCAAGGGAGCAGGTCAATGTCCCAAGTAATACCTCATTTTGAAGACTGTATTGCTCCTTATAACATGGTAAAAGAACTGTGTCTGCATGCTGTACACACGCGCAGATATCACAGTTTGTTTAGTCTTGTAGGATTATGAAAATTATACATTTGCAATATTTCTCATTATTATGCCAATATCTTTGCAAGCGAGCATGGTGACAACACAAATGAGACATCGTTTTAAATCTGACATTGAGCCACACAACATGTATGCTGATATGTAGTCTCTGACTGTTACAGGTGATGAGATATTATGCTTTGTTCATAGGTTCATAGGTTCATACTAGGCTATCTGCCCAAGGGCATTTATAAGCCTAGCCCATAGTTATGTGGCTTTCGCCGCCCCTTTAGTTTGAATATAGGTTCATACTAGGCTATCTGCCCAAGGGCATTTATAAGCCTAGCCCATAGTTATGTGGCTTTCGCCACCCCTTTAGTTTGAATTTTATTTGTCAATTATGAGAAATAGAATATTAATCAAATTTCTGTGAATATCTCTGTAATGAAGCATCACACAGTAATGGTTAAGGTATCATTTTAAAGCTAACATTCATACAAAGTAATTACAAACTGTGTGGTTCTACATGGTACATTCACCAAGATATTCTGATTTGTTGTTCCAAAAAAGTAAAAATATGCACAATATCAGCATTCCTTGGCAAATATTTAATAATGCCTTACATACACACTATCAACATTTACACTGTTGGAAAGGGCTGTGTCTGCTGAACAACTTTCGCGTTTACATTTTTAGTCTAGCTCTTATGGTTAAAGAGTTATGAACATTTATTTTCTGTATGGTATTACAAATGGATTATCTGAAAATAAGCTCAGGCTGCGCTGTTATTCCTATGGTGAGAATAAGCAAGCAGCATTTTCTGAGCTGCTCCAGAATGAATGCGTTAAGAACACACAAGGAAGACACTCAGTCCAGGGGCTGTTTTTTCTCACTCCAGATCCCCAATAAGACTCCTCACTGGCACAGCTGTAAGGTTGTGTCCTCAGCCATATGTCCAAGCCAATTCCTCCAGCACCCTCTCTGTGAAATCAGTGCTTTGTGTCCCAGCTCCAAGCAGCTGACACACACACTCTGAGATTTGATTTTTACACACACACACACACACACACACACACACACACACACACACACACACACACACTTGGGAAAGGCTGGCACAGATTTGCTAGCTATGCCCCCTCTGCCCAGGCTATAGGGTAGCTACTGCCACCAGACACTCCACAGCCAGCTATGCTAAGGCTCTCACAAGGGTACCCAATTATACTGAGTGAAATTAATATTAGTACAAATGGTAGTTTGACCAACAGCAAGGCTATCAGGAGTGGCCAGAGTTGTCACCAAATATATATAAGTACTCTCAGAAAGTAAAATATTCTCTAAAAGACCAGCCACAATGAAAAGTTTAAATATATTTAATAATAAATAAAAAAATAACATAAAAATACTAAATATCTATTTACAGTAAACACCAGAGTTTCAACCACAGGAAATATTACAAACAAAGGTGGACAGGTTCACACAGTTACAGAAAAACAGTGCTTAACTAATGTCACTATAATTTCCTGACTGATCTAAAGCATTGCTATTCCCTGGTCACTTACTAGAGCAAGGCAATATGAAGTAGGTGAGAGGTCCTTCTTTGTCAGGTTCCACAAATAGAGTGCTCTGAGATTTCAGTCTCACCTAGTATTAAACATTATTTTTAGTGAAGAATTATAGAATGACATCACATACATCTGATCATCTGACTTCTGGTTTCCATGCTTCACCCACTGTTTAGAAGCTGTCAGGATTTAACACATACATGCCAATAATACACACATACACAGAGCCTTGATAATATCTGCTGCTGCAACTCCTGGAAGTCAAAAAACAATTTCAAACCTTCACCCTTCCAGAGTAGCAATTAGTTAACCCAATGACAATGCAGGAAGCTTCCTGGTACAGACTTTTTGTCTCTGGCTACATTGAGAACTATAAGGCACAATCTTTATGGCCTAAGCCAGGTAATTTAATTTCAAACTATTTTCAGAGTTTAAGATTAACTTTTTCTCTTCCAGTATCCTCTGTTAAAACATATGCATTTAAACAATTAGAATTATGTATGAATATTTATTTTTCTGTACAGCAGGGCACACTGTTGATACATTTTTAACACAAGCAGCTTTACAAATACATTTTTCAACAGAAGCAACTGTACAAATCAGTTTGATAAATGAATGATATTTAATTCTTTACAAAATTCCAGCTAGCTGTGCTGGGTCTATATTAGATTACTGAACACTTAGATAAGCGACCGGTGATTAATCGACCCCATGTAAGCGAAAGCTTACAAAACCGAACTGTCAGAACCGCGATTTTTCTTCCAAGGGAAAAGAATCGCTGTTCCAAACAAAAAAAAAAAAAAAAAAAAGCACATTAAAACATGAGATTAAGTGGGGGGCTTTGCCCCCCGTACTTATATATACCAACTCTGAGACCACACTACAGTGCCAAAAATGGCAAAGTACCGAAGCAGCCAAGCAAATTCTTTCCCAGGGAAAGAATTTGCTTACATGCAGCTTCGATATTTTGCAGTTTCGGTTTTGTCAGTTCGACCAACACGCATTCAAAAACATGTGTCTTCAGTCTGCTGACAGGAACCCAGCTGTGCCGACATATGTTACTTATCCACTGCAATACTTCTCCTGGCATAGCTGGCAATACCTCACATCGTCACACTTGACAAATACAGAGATTCCACTATAGCTGTTATTGTGTAAGAAGGCATGAAAAATGGAAAATCTTGACATAGAGGGGCACTTTCTTTAAATTTACACCACATCTCATTAACTATGCAGACATGGATATTTTACAAATGCAGGAGAGCCTCGAGATCAGGCAAGTTATTGTTCAGACTTCTGTCATTCAGGAGAGCCACCTTAATGTGATCCAATTTCAGGATTGATATGTTAGTTACATTGGAATATCCATCAATGGACTCTGTCTAAAAAGGGGGGAGGAATCAAAGGCTTTAGCTGGGATGTGGAAGCCTTGGAATAAGAGGTGCAGGTCATCTTTAGCAAAACAAGGAGGACTATCAAGCATCCCATCCCATGCAAATACATACTGGATCACCCTGGAATGACATTCTCTATTTAAATAATTATTGAAGCCAAATGTCTTTTCTTTGTATCTGGGAATCATTTAAGACAAAAGGATTCCACCTAGGACTAGTGTCTTGCTGAATTTGTAAGATGCATGGAAATGTCTGACATGTTTCTCTCTGTATGTCCATCAGGGTTTTAGGTTCAAGTCATTCACTCCTGCATGTAACACTACATTTATTATAGCCATAGTTATCTACTACCATATTATATTATTATTTTTATTTATTTATTTATTTATTTATTTTGCATTTGTTGACCGGGATAGTCCATCTGGGTGTAAGCCCATTTTCTGCTGAGGCCCTGGGGAGAAAGCTCCAATAAAACAAGAACAACATTGACAGGTACATTATTACAGGTATTATGCTAAACTACCACTTTATAGTCATATTTGTCAAGAATAAGGGTCCATGGATCCTTTCTAATATTAGAGATCCCAGCACCTGAAAGACATCCCACTGTAACCCTCTCTCTCTGTCCAGCCTTGTGAGTAACAAGTCAAAGTGTCTGATAATACAGTCACCTTATCGCTAAACTATTTCTATAACTGCTGTGGTTCAAAGTCATAACTTTGGATTGGTTTTGTTAAGTGTAACTATCACATGCATGAGATGGAGGAGAGAACTGATTTTTGCTGAGAATACTTCTAGGAGGCTTTGGGAGTGATTATTTTACCGCCTCCATGTAAAACATTTTGTTGTGATTAGTGAAAAATTGTGGTGGAGGTAGATGAAGCTCACAGGGAAAGATTTTAGGTGAGCATGAATCTTTCAGATTAATTATTTGTTCATTTAACCTCTCACAGGTAAGATTATTAGTGTTTAGTATAAGTTTATTATCTGTGACCAGAAGGCAGTTTGAATAAAGTCTTAGGAGGCCTAGTGTGAAAAGACTGGCAAAAGAATGGATACTTGCAGGCTAATTTTACATCTTGCCCAGAACGTAGGTGTTTAGACAAGGAAACTATTTTGATGCCAAGCTTCATTATGCAATAAATGTAATGCCTCAGTATGGAATTTATGAAAAATTGAGACATTAGTGAACCAGAAAAAATGTTTAACATCTTATATATCTGCATAACCAGTGATCACTGCATCACACTATGACAGATGCATAATTTCAGATAAAATGAGCTAAATCACATTCACTTTACCATTTGGGTACTGCTTGCCTGTTTAACTACATAATGATCAACTCCTTTTACATTTAAACACAATGACTTTTCCATACATATCACATAACATTTGTTCTGCATCTATTAACTTGCTCCCACTTCCTGTCTTCAATATGTTTCTGAAGATGGCTGTACAGTATCACATCAAAACACTAACAAAAAGCTTTAATATAATTCTGAGAAAAGCAAAAGATCATATAGTATTATAACTAAACAGCAGTATTACTTAATGGAGCAATGCTGAATAGCACAGTGAGCAGCATCTATTTGTGTTCCACAACAAGGCATCTCCACCTTCCCAAGGAAATAAGATTCTCAGTTTAAATCTTGCAAATTACCTGGAGCTGCACAGTTTAAATCTACAGACATCTGAAGCTGGACATCCTAAATACTGCAGGTTATCTGAAGTCACACAATTTAAGTCTTGCAGATTATTTGAAGTCATACTTTTACTGGGCCTGCATAATTTAAATCTTGCCGTTAACTGAAGATACACATTTTTAATTTTGTAGATTATCTGTAGCTGCATAACTTAAATCTTACAAATACCTGTATAAGCAATTTATTGATGACCCAAACTGGAAAATAAGGTAAAAGCAATTGAAAGACCGCCAAAAAAAGAAGAAATAGATACAGTTTGGAGAAATATCTATGAACATCCTATGGAACATAACAAAGATGCAAAATGGATCGAAGAAGTATAAGAAAGAATAAGAAGTTTAAACATACAAGCTATGAAATGGGATAAAGTAACAGCTAAAGAGATTGAAACAAAGTTACAAAAAGCCTCTAATTGGAAAACCCCAGGCCCAGATGCAGTACCTAACTTCTGGTTAATAGTATTAACATCTTTGCACAAAGATTTAGCCATGAGTAAGAATTATTTCTATGTGCACCAAAACATACACCAACCTGGCTAACAACAGGAAAAACAATGCTCCTACTTAAGAGTGAACCTGCAAGCTACCCTAAAAATTATAGACTGATAACTTGCCTTCCGATGACGTATAAACTATACATGGGAATTGATGCCGACAAAGTTTAAAGTCATTTAGAAGAAAACTCAATTATGACAGTAGAACAAAAGGGCAATAAAAGAGTCATAGGGAACAAAGGATCATTTGTTGTTAAAGTCATAGTGGAGAACTGTAAAAAGGGGAAGAATCTAAGTATGGCATGGATTGACTACAAAAAAGCATCTGATAATATCCCTCGTGCATGGATAAAAGAGTGCTTAAAAAGGTATAAGATACACACCACACTTATCGATTACATTACAATGACCATGAAACAGTGGCAGACCACTTTGCAATTAAGCCATGATAAAGGACAAATTGTTATTCCAGGCATAAAAATTCAAGGGGAGATATTCCAGGATGACTCTCTGTCACTGTTATTATTCTGCCTTTCCCTTAACCCATTAAGCTGTTTACTCAACATCTTAGGTCATGGCTATAATCTGGCTCCTAGAAAACAACTAAGTGTTAAGACTTCTCACCTTCTCTTTGTTGACAATTGAAAACTGTATAGCTCATCAGATGAGGAACTGAAAGCACAACTGCAAGTTGTCAAAACTTTTTCAGATGCTATAAGAATGTCATTTGGTCTTGATAAATGTGCAAAAGCAGCCTTTAAAGCAGGAAAACTGCAACACTATAAAAATATTAGTTTAGGACAAGAATGTGATATAAAAGAACTTGAGCAAGAAGGCGTCTATAAATATTTGGGAACTGATGAAGGATCAACAATAGAACATGAACAAATGCAAATAAAACTTAGTAAGGAATACTTCAGAAGACTTAAATTTACCCTGGAAACAGCACTGACATGTAGGAACAAAATCCAAGCTATAAACCAATTTGTTCTTCCTGTCCTAACTTGCAGTTTTGGAGTGATTGACTGGCCCCAAAACGTGTTGGATAGATTAGATAGGAAAACAAGAAGGATGCTTCATACTCACCAAATGATTTATAAAAATCAGTGCATACCAAGATTATATATTCCCTGTTCCGAAGGAGGGATGGGCCTCCTTGAAATTGATTATATGTACAGATCTGCAATTGTGGGACTTCACACATATCTGCTGACCTCACTAGACCCAAACGTAGTGAAAGTTTTGAAACATGTGGAGAATAAATCTAAGATGACTTCTCTGTTTAATATAGCAGAAGCTTATCAGCGTCAAGCAGGAATGGAAATCAAACCAGAAGTAGATAAAAAAATCAGGCAGCAACTGAATGTGCCAAAAAACAAAAGAAAGAATATAAGGTAAAGGATCATATGAAAAGGCAAGAAATGTGGAAAAAGCATAAATATAGTTGCAAGTACAAAAAACGTCTGGAAGAACCTCATGTTGATTAGGAATGAACACAGGAATGGTTAAGGAGAGGCTCTGTACAAAATGGTTTATAAAGTCCACTGAACATGTGGGAGAAACAGGCAAATGTTGGTTTTGTAAAACTGAATTGGAAACAGTTGCACAACTCGTTGCTGGTTGCGGTATACTAATGGCAGAAGGACCGTTTACTGAAAGATATAATAATGTGGCAAGACTGTTGCACTGGAGATTGTGCAAACATTATGGTGCTGAAGTGGCCGAAAAACACTGGAAACATGAGCCACAATGCATCATAGAAAATGAGAAAGTCTGCATCTCTTCCATTACCAACAGTTCAAAAAATAGATGCTAAAAAACTGGAGAAAAGAAGACAAGAGTAGCATTGATCATTGAAATTTCCATACCCAATGACTACAGTGTCTTGCGTACAGAAAGACACAAAGTCATAAAATATCAGGATCTGCAGGTAGAGTGTGGAAAAAAGATACCCAGATAGTCCCAATAGTAGTAGGAGCAACAGGTCTTATAAAAAAGAATTTACAATCATATTTAGATATGTTACCAATACATGTAACTCCATATGAACTGCAGAAGGAGTCATTACTGGGCACATTGCAGGTACTGCAAAGAGCACTACTGGCTGACATCAAAGATTGAAACAATACTCATTTCATGAATTTTAATCATACTTTGACTTAGGAATGGGGTCCATTCCCATCATGGTATTAGAACCCAAAAGATTTGGAGAAATTAAAAAAAAAAATACCTGAAGATGCACAAATTAAGTCTTTCAAATATTTGGTGCTGCACAACTTAAATCTTACAGACATCTTGTGCTGCACAGTATAAATTGGAAGGCATCTAGAGGTGCACACCTTAAATATTAAAAGATATCTGAATCTCCACAACTTGATTTCTAGAGCTACACAATTTAAATCTTGCAGATTATCTGAAGATGCACAACTTAAATATTAAAGATTATCTGGAGTATCCTAGACCTGCATGATTTAATCTTGCACATAACTTAGGCTGCACAGTGTAAATCTTAGTGAGTGTTTGGAGTTGTGCAACTTGGTATTATACTGATCAGTTGAAAACACTTTCCACAAAAGTAAGACTACAGGAAAAAAATGACAAAACATCTTTCAGTGAATCTCAGAGGCACATTTTTATTACAGGGGGGACAAGCCCAGCCTGCACACTCTATGAGGGGAGATACCTGAAAAATTTATATAAACCCACTCCAAAGTCACAAAACAGTAGAAAAAAAGAGAAAACTGCTGTTGCTGAAAGATGTTTCAGCACTTTTACTTCAAGCTATCTGCACTGACACTGACTGCTATTGACAGACTTATATGGTCCCCACAACTTAAATCTTGCAGATTATTTGACATTTCACATTTTAAAACTTACAGTTATCTGCAGCTGCACAATTTAACATTTGCAGATTATCTGAAGTTGTTCAATTTAAATTTGATATATTAACTCGAGATGCAGTTTAAATCTTGTTGATATGTAAAGAAGCACAACTTGTAGATTATATGCAGATGCATATTCTGCAGATATTTGAAGCAGCACAAATTAAATCGTTGAGATATCTGGAATTGCACAACTTAAATCTTGCAGATATCTAGAGCTGTACAGTCTAATTATTGCATTTTTCTGGAGTTGGACACCTTGTATCTTACAGATATCTGGAGCTAAACAACTTAAATATTGTAGATATCTAAAGGAGCTGTACACCTTATGTCTTACAGATGTCTGAACTGCATAATTTAAATCTTGCAGATATCTGGAGTGACATAGCTTGAATTTTGAAGATATCCAGAGCTTTAGAACTTAAACCTTGTACAGATCTGCATCTGCACAGCTTAGACCTTGGTGCTATCTAAAGCTATGTGACTTAAATCTTTCAGATGTCTGGAACTACACAAAATAAACAATGGGCATATCTAGAGCTACACAATAAATCTTACGGATATCTAAAACTGCACATCTTAAATTTTGCAGAATATAGAGCTGTGCAATTTAAATCTTGCAGATATCTGTAACTGATGAGAGAACAACATGTACAATATGGCAATACATTTAATAGCAATGGCAAACAGCATTAAGTAAACAAGGCAAATCTTTAAAAGTAAGAGAAACAATTAACCTTTAAGTAATTCACCACAAATAACTCTGGAACGTACAATGACTCATCTTTACACTACTATGTACCACTGAAGTAGAAAATCACTGACAACAAATCTGCTGTAATACACATCAATGCAAATTATTCTAACAATGAAATACTATTCACATTGTTATTAAATAATAGTACTTGTAAGTGAAGTAAAACTCATTGGGACCTTACACTGTCTATATTTCTATAGTTCAGAAGTTCAAAGGTTCTTACTACATTTATGGGCAAGCCAACCAATGAGAAGCTTAGCCACATCATCTCGTATGGATGGGAGACCAGCAATATCCTCACACTGAGCAGATTTTCCCCAAACATTTAGATGAAAATGTGAGATCACCCATCAGGTCATCTACACTGGTTTTAAAGGTTGCTAGGAAAATATTCTGCTTGATATGTAATGGCTGCCTGTTCCACAAATAGGGAATATATTGAGTTAGGTATGTATTCATCATTTTTTTCTGCTGGCTGTCCCTCTAGAGGTTCAAACCACACTACTTGGGCTCACTCCACTCCCCTAACCTACCCCCATTCCCACCCACTCCACCCTCATTACATTTATTCTAACTGGAACATTTACACGCCTACCCTAGCTCCTTCCCTTCCTGTTCTCTGCATCCAATAGCTTGAACTCATCTACCCCCACCTCCCTTCATTCTACACTCACTCTCACCTCCCAGTTTATCATCCCATACACTACACCTACTTACCTCAACCTACCCCCCTCCATACTCTACTACTCAAATTTACTAATCATACCCCACTGAATAATAACACTTCTACTCTGCTACCGTTAAACCTAATCTCTCTTCTTTCACAATTTCTTTATTTCACCCCTCCTTTTTCTCTTTCATAATTTCTTTATTTCACCCCTCCCTTTTTCTCCTATTAATTCATAAACATCCTTATTTCTTATTTACTTACTCTTCTCATACTAGTACTGTCCTTCCTCACCTCCTATCGTTTTCATATTGAACCCCAACACTTCTCATCAACCTCTACAATCTTCAGCTCTACCAACCAAAAACTATATAACTTCCCCATAACACCCTCCCTATTTAACATTTCCAACTTCCTCTTTTACAAAATCAAGATATCCCCCTACAAACCCATACCCTCACTAATCCCAAATGTAAACACTACTATTCATCACCTTTCACCCCAAATTCAAACTCTGTTGCACACTGCCCTTCTTCTCTTCAGCAACATCCGCCCTAACCCTGGATCTATCTCTATCCCTTCCTCTTTCACCCCTACTACTCATCGACTTTCCCACCACCTCAACTCTCCAAATAAGCACCTCACATTTTTCCCATAAATGTTCATGCTTCATGAACAAAATCACTGAATTCCACAATTGGACTAAACATTACTCACCTGACATCATTACTTTAACTGAAACCTGGCTGAAACCACACATCCCTAATACTGCATCCCTCCCCCTGGATATAACATCCATCACCTTGACTGTGCCAATAAAAAAGGAGGTAGCATTGCTATTCTATATGCTGACCACCTTAACATCTATCCCTTATCCATCTCACCCCCCCACTCCATAAAGTTGTGCTTCTTACAGCACTATGTAAGCTCAATGACCATCTATCTATTGCTATTGCAGCTATCTACATAGCCTCCCGGCTATGTAGATACCCTTGGTTGATTCTCCCATAACCTAAACCTATGAAACTATTTTATTAGGGGATGTTAACATTAATTGTCAAACTTTTTCTTATACATCATGCTCATCCATTAATTTACATGGCTTTACTCAACTTATCACTGAGACCACACGCCTAAATAAGCCTAATAAGGCATCCACCTTTATTGACTGGGTACTAATCTCCAAACCTAATTTCTACCACCACCTAGAAACCTTACCTTGACTCCATCAGTGATCACTCCCCTATCAATGTCCAAAGATACTACCCCCAACTCCCAAAACCTCAAAAAATCAAAGAAAGCAGAAATGTCTTCAATTTTAACAGTGAATAATGTAATAAGCTGCTCTCTGCTATAAACTGGACTTTTCTAGCCCACTTTCCCCTTAATAAAGCCGTACTCAAATTTAATACCATTTTTCTAGACATACTCAAGCCTCCCCAAAAGGTTAGAATGAAATAGTGTTATTCCAACTGGCTAAACAAGGACACACAAGCTCTAATGTGCTTACAAAGCTTGGAAACAATGGACCAAGAGCAAATCCCCAGCCATCTCCAAAATTATAAAGATATCTGTAATCGCACGAAAAGGCAGGTCTATATTGACAAGGAAAACTTTTATGTAAAACCCCAAACTTCATATCATAACAAAAAATATGCTGGAACACCATCAATCATCTCCTCAATCCAGGCAACTCCAATACCCCCAGCCCCTGCCAGAATATCCTTTCCCTCCAAATATTATTTAACAACCACTTTGTTAATGCTATTAGTAACCTCATCCCTCCAGCAAACTCTTTCAACTCCAACTAACCCCCCTGTAGTAACCCAACCCACTCTTCTCTTTTAAACCTGTCTCTACCAACTCCATTAAACTCCTCCTCCTAAAACTCAAACCTTGCTCTCCTTCTGCAGATAACTTAGCCCCTAATTTTCTCTGGCTCACTGCAAAATCTATTGCCTACTCCATATCCCTCCTCATCAATTGCTCTTTAACTGAATCCACTGTCCCCTCACTTTGGAAACAATTCTTTATTATAACAATTCAGAAAGGGGGTAACTCCACAGATTTTTCTAACTATCGCCCTATAGCTATGCTATCCCCCATCCAAGCTATTCAAAAAATGTGCTCACAAACAAATCACGGACTACTTGCTATCTGAAAACGTACTCACCTTGACTCAATACAGATTCTTACCTTATCACACCACCTCTACAGCCCTCATCTCCTTTACCCACTCTGTTTTTCTCATAATGAACAATAATAAATTGGTTTCTAGCCTCTTCCTTGACCTCTCTAAAGCCTTTGATACTGTCTCTCACCCCATTTTTCTCTCTAAATTGTCTTTCCTCAACCTCTCTCCCTCAGCTATCTCTTGGTTCTCTACCTACCTCTCAAACTGGCAACAATCTGTAAAGTGGCTCCCTGATAAATCTCCCTTCCTACCCATCCATCAGGGAATCCCTCAAGGATCTATCTTTGGCCCTCTCCTATTCAATATCTTCACAAACAGTCTCTCTATGCCCTGCCCTCACTCTACTATCATTTAATATGCTGATGACTCTATCATCTTCACCACAACTAATACCATATCTGAACTACTAACCCTCAGTCAAAACTCCTTGAACTCTGTAGAAAAATGGCTTTCTAACAACCAACTCATTCTCAACACCAAGAAGACAAAGCTCTTACTATTCTTTCCCAAATCTCTCTTCCACCTTAAATATACATTATGTATTACTTCATCCAACAGCACAATCATCAATATAAAACCCCAAACTTAACTACTCTGGGTCACCATTGATGACCAACTAAATTTTGATGACCATGTCCACTAATATAGTAAAAAAAACACCAAAAACTAGGGCTACTCTATAGAAATAAAAAGTACCTCACAAAGGATTCCAGGGTCACTCTCACCCATGGCTATCTTCTCCCCACCCTCCTCTATGGCTCATAAATCCTAACTAACCTACAGACCACTCTATGTACAAAACTTGAATGCACTTATAACAAAATTGCAAGATTCTCAGCAAATCAGCCCCCTAACTCACACCACTACATTTCACTCACTGCCCTGAAATGGCCTGAATTCACTCAGCAACTTCAACTCTCACAATCTCAGATCACTCACTCTATTCTCTACATGCCCTCTCCCTGTCCTAGCATCTCCTCACTGGTCTCTCTCTATACTCCGGCAGAAACCTCAGAAGCTCTAACTTTCAACAACTTTCCCCAGCGCAAAACTGGAACATTAGAAAAATAACATCACCTCAGAAATCTAAAATGGCTCTCAAACAATATATACTTAACAACCCCACTTGTACCTGTAACTCCTAGTCACACCATGACAATATCTGACACTGTTTTACTTCTTCTAGCAAGAAACTTCTGATGTCCCATATTGTAAGTATTGTGAAACCTGTTTATTGTGAAACTTACTAATTTTACTTCCTATGATGTACCTTTCTCATTTTTATTGCTGTTCTGCTTGTTTCTAAAAATTCTAATTTTCTGTGGAGCTTTTCTCCATGTGTCTCCACGGAAAAAGGGCTTTTGCTCAGTCGGATAATCCTGGTCAACAAATGAGAAATAAAATAAAATAAAATTTAGTGGTGTTTGTGTGGAAGTATAAGTTTAGGTCCCTAGAATGGGTGTTTGCTTTACTACTGATTTTGTTTAGATGAAAGGGCCAAAAGAGCGCTGGAGCATTTACATAACTCTCAACTGTACAGATTTTCACAGAAGGTCCAGATTTTTGCCTCATACCTTTGGTCCATTTTTCATAAAAGTATGGTTTTCTGGAAAATTTGTGGTAAAGCATTAAAGACTGAAGTTTGAAAATAATGATAGCCATTTGAGTTTCAGACTTTATATCCTTCAGAAAAGTAATGCTAATCCAAAACCTGTTATTCTATCAACTTTTTAAGTTTGTAAGAGCAATATTTAAAATTGTCCCTATTTTTGGACTTTTGTCACACTTTTATTTATGGCTTAGCCCAAATTTCTTGTTATAAGGGGTTGAGAGATATGGTCATTTATAACATGGAAGGTTAAGCAGAAATCACCCCTCAGGAGTCTGTGAGACACTGAATAGAGGGGCAGGGCATTTAATATATCACAGTAGCTAAAACCACTAAGATACAAGTTTTTTTTTTTTTTGGTAAAAAACATTGAGGTCTCTCAAATTAATTTAGGTACTTGGCAAGGTACATGACAAAGGAGGCACTCTATTCAATGACGGATCTGTTAATGGAGGAATAAAATAGAACTATAACTTCTTTGGACTTTAAGGAGATACCACAAAAGATAACATGTGCAAGATATAATGATTTGCTAATCACCACAGAGATATGGTAGTCATAGGAGAGTCTGTTACCAACATAGGTACGGAAGTCACTGATAACCAGGTCAGGATGCATGGAACTGGTATTTTAATTTTGGAAATTGCCAAAAGAACTTGGTCCAAAGTAATTTTAGGAGGGAAAGTGCGAGGGGAAAGGGGGACAGATGGCAAAGTGACTGGGATTATGTTGGAAGAGAATTTCTCCACAAGAGTATTAGCAATGTCCATGGGGGCTAGAGCTAAAAGCACCATTAGAGATGCATTTAGCACAAAAGCATCCTAATAAGCATCCTAATATAGTAAGATCCCATGAACCAAGAGATGACGGCAACATTTCATGATGTACACAAAATAATGTCTACTTTTTAAAGTAATCACATGAGCTCAATATCAAAAGATATAAATGAATGGGTGAATGAGAAGTGTAGATCCATATAGCAAGAGACATCAAGCAAACATGACTATCATTTCAATGACATGTTCATGTTTTAATACAACATTTTCAGTCTTAATGACTTCAGTAATGTTGACTGTTGGCCATAGTAGCGTTAGTTATTTATTTATGTATTTGTTTTGTTTTCAGTCAAAATGTGCTTGGGCTTTTTGAAATCAGTATTTCTGAGAACCAGCTGCAGCTACGTGAACGAGGATCATAGTATATTCAAAGAAAGAATAATAACATATATCTAATGGTTGTTCAAGTAGTCACAACTGATAGCACGAGTACAGAAAGTGCATTACAACATGTCATAGATGAAATATGACTTCTTCTAATCAAAGGCCTGCAAATGAATTGCATTACATCATACAGGGAACAATAGTGGAAATACAGTCATCCTCCAATTAAGGGGCAACATCTATCTATTGGAAATCATACAAGTATGTTGCTAGACTCATAGTAAACCTTCTTCTTAATAAGTGCACTTATATAGACATGGTCATTATGTGAAATAACAATGGGTGGTATTCCACACTAGATAGTAAGCCTTTGCATAATTGCAGGTGGACATCAACGAGAACTGATCTGTATGCTTTGCATGGTCATTATCTGTGCTAGTTTGTACTGTGCTACCTGACAATCTTTTCATCTTTGTAAAATAGCATTCATCAGGTGTGTTCTCTGATGAAGCATGCATACAGTTTTTTCTTTAGATGCATAAAGTCTTATGTTACATTATTGCCTCGGAAGGAAAAAAGGGATGAGATATTTGAATTATTTTGCTGTTCTGCTGAGTGCTTACATCTGCTGACACTAGTAACAACTGCTTTTATGCAGTTCATTCCGTGTGTCACTGAAATAGGATCTGAATCCAGCTAGAAGTAAAATCTGTTTCATACACAAGTTCTGCAACAGCATTGCAGACTAAGCTATATTTTTGCAATCCCAAACACATTTAAGATATTGCTTATTTTTTCCCAGATTCCTGCCTCAGCTTACAGCTGAAATGATGTTAAAATGTGCTGAATGGCATGGTGTCACAATATTAAACTTAATACACTTTCCATGCAGATATAATCAGGCTATATTTGTGAAAGCATACTCAGACCGAAGCAAGCCTTACTCTTTGTCAAAACAAGATCAGACTTTTCAGAGTAGTTATAAGGGATACTGCAGAAGAAATCAAATTATTCAAAATAGTTGCTTACAAGCAAATGTTGTTTAACTAGTAAAATGTTAGGGATGCAGAGATGCAAGTACTGATGAGTTGTGTGTACATCTGGGTTCAGAAAATTAGATATCCGTGAACTCTATTATGGACAGAGACACTGCAGACATTAACGCAAAGGTCTATGTTTGATGCCATAGTATGTTGTCACACAGATAAATAAAGTCTTTAAGCTTGTGTATATTCCAACTGACTCTACCCAGTGCTCAAGTAGATGTGAAAGATCCCATAACATTTGTGAATAAAAGTAAAATAATTGTTTCAGAATCATGGCCTTCCCCCATGTCAAATTTGAGGTTTATTTATGCCATCTTCCAGGATGCATTCAAGTCAGAAGTGACAAACTTCATGACACCCATGCAGACGGGAACTGAAAGTTCAGCTGCTGAATCCTACACTAAGGCACTGTACGAGCACATCCACTCATGCATGAATCGTGCCATCCCAAATAGAACCAAGATGCTCTCATCCAAAAAAAGGAAGCCAATCTGGTGGTCCCCTGCCATAAACAAACTTTACAACAAAAGGAAGAAACTGTTGCAGAAAAGAGGAAAATCCCAGGATGCAAAAAACTCCCTTACCAGCCTCAGTAAGAAACCAAAGACAACCACAAGGCATTCTATAACTATGTCAAGAATTTAAATGGCAATGCTCAAATCTGCTCTGAGCTAAAACAGAATGGCATTAAATATACTGATCCCAAGGATATTGCCAATATCCTGGCAGATCGATTCAGTGCCAACTTCACCCCCTCTCACCCCCTAAATGGCCCATCTCAATACCGGAAGATTGCCAAATTCCGGTAATAATGGCCACACAGTTAAAAAATGCACTCTCCAAAGCTAAGAATACAACATCCATGGGACCAGATGACATCCCAGGCTGTGTACTACATGAACTACAATATGAACTGGCACCTCACCTAAGTGTCATGTTTAATCATAGCCTCACCTCAGGTTTCGTGCCCACTGAGTGGTGCAGAGCCACAATTATCCCACTCCACAAGGGGGGATCCACCTTGGATCCTAGAAACTACCGTCCTATCAGTCTGACAAGCCTTATCTGCAAGGCCATGGAGCGTATTATCATGGAACTTATAAACAAAGACATTGGCAACCTTCAAACACTGGACCCCACCCAGTTTGGGTTCGTGAAGGGCCGATCTTGTCTCCTGAACCTGATTGACTTATTCGAATCAGTCGCCAGAGCCATGGACAAGGGTAAGGTGGTCCACACAACCTATCTAGACCTTGCCAAGGCCTTTGACACCATGCCCCACTCTGGAATCATAGATAAACTTACTAAGCTGGGCATTAATCCCTACGTCACCCAATGGGTTGCTAACTGGCTTACTGATAGAACCCACACTGTAAAAGTAGCTGGCTCCAAATCCAGCTCCAGACAAGTGACAAGTGGAGTACCTCAGGGTTCAGTCCTGGGACCGCTCTTGTTTGGCATCTACTTCTCTGAAATACAGGCCAACACTAAGGGACTCTGGCTAACAAAGTTCGTAGATGACTGCAAACTGTGAACCATTATTGAATCCCCAAATGATGTGGATACTCTACAAAAGGGCCTTACAGAAACAGATGCTTGGTGCCAGAGCCATGGGCTCAAGCTCAATGCCAAGAAATGTATAGTTATCCCCTTTGGGAAAAAATATGTATCCGTGAATTACCATATAGGTGTCAGTACACTAAACACCGAAAGTGTGATAAGAGACTTAGGGACACAGGTGGACAGTGGTCTCACCTTCGATAACCACATTGCCACAACAGTCAGGAAATCCTTCTATGTGACACACCTCATCACTAAGGGCTTTTCATCCAGAAAAAAGGAGGTCATTGTCCCACTGTACTCATCCCTCATTAGACCCATTATAGAATACAATGCCCCATTTGGTATGTACCTCTCAAGACATCTGCAACAACTGGAAAGGCCGCAGAAATACCTCACTAAAAGAATCACAGGCCTAAAGCAGATGCCCTATGCTGACCGCCTTAAAAAACTCCAGCTATACTCTGTCGCATATCGTCTACTCAGAGGCGATCTCTGCTTAACATACAAGGCCATGTCAAACCCAGAGCTGTTGGACATGCTACACTTAAAGAAATCCCAATCCCTCAGAGCCACACACTCCAGGAATCTAAACCTTGTCATCACAATAAACAAAACATGGTGGAGGGATAGGTTCCTGACCCAGAGACTCCGCAGACTCTGGAATAGATTGCCCATACATGTCAAGCAGAGTGCCTCTTTGGCCCTCTTCAAAAGGAACCTTGACAATTGGATGGGAGAAAGGAAATTCACCCCGGGGATCATGTCAGTCACCCTGTTAGACAGGGGTCCAGGGAAGTAAATAGTGTGGGAATAAATAGCCAGGGAATTTTTATGGCTAGGCTTGTATAGGACCTAGGGCTGATAGCCTAGTACCAACCTATGAACCTATGCATATGGGGAGAAGTTATTATTGCTTATGCTAAGCAAATCATTACTTTATAATGCAACCACAAATATACTTTTATTAAGCTGGAGTGCGGGGAAGGCTTTGTAATCTCACAAAGAAATATTTTGTGTTACAGTGAAAGTGGTTTTGCTTTTGGAAAGGCTACTTTTCACACAGTTTGTTTTTCAAGTTTTTTTTCCCCATTCAGCACATTGGATTTGACAAAATTTTCTGTCCCAACAAGATTTCCACTGTTGATTATAAAGATCCATTAACTACCATTATTTTAAAGATTGCTATTTATTGTTAGTAGAATATTGAATAAGAGTAGAACTTTCACATTATGATGGTTAAAGGTTATTTTGATTAAAGCCTTAATGAGATGTGATAACGTCAAGAAAAATTTATTAAACAGCAGTAGCTTGAAACAAAAAGGTTATTGCATCACAAAACAACCCCCCACCATGACTTTACAATCATCTCACCCAATCACACTCTAATCAAACCCACTTCAGAAAACAAACTACTAGGCATCATTCTAGATGATAAGTTAAAAATTTTACAAACATATATCTCATGCCATCAAAAAGGCCCACATTAAATTAAGCATCCTTTATAGAATAAAACCTTTCTTAACAAACTCTTCCAGACAAGCTGTTGCCAGGACCCACCTACTATCCACTTTATTCTATGCCTCCCCTATATTTACTAACCTCAAAAAAAGCAGACTTAAATAAATTTGAATCATGCTACCACAAGAGAGCCAGATTTGCCGCTAACTTGCCCCACAGAACACATCACTGTCTTGCAGTGAAAAATCTCAAATGGCTAGAGCTGCCCAAACTACTAACCATAACCAACTTACCAAAGCCCATTCCATAGTTTACCATCCTCAAAAAAATTGCTACTGAAAGTTACAAAATCCAACAACAGCTTTGAGGACTCTCTGTATTCTAACTACATAACTAAATCATGGAACTCCACACCCAGAACATACTAAACACAGCAAACCTAATGCACTTCAAAAAACTGCTAAAGTCCCACTTAAATGACAACTGGTTATGCTCCTGCTCCTCACCAGGCTGAACCCATTTCTCCCATCCTCACCCTCTCTTCCTATTCTCCATTTTTCACCATATCTCTATGCTTACTGAACACCTTACTTACTCCCATCCTCACTTTCTCTCCTCTACTCTCCACTTTCACTATATCTCTATTTGCTTACTGATCCTATGTGATTATAAGAACAACAACTTTAAGCATAACAATTTAAAGTACCAAACAGGCTTATCACAGACACTACTCCATTGTATATTAAGCTATTGAATCTCTAAGACATGACTCCACTGTATATTAAGCTATTGTATCTCTGAGACACTACTCCACTGAATAATTTCTTGTTCTTAAGTGTAACTATGTGATCCTGTTAGCTTTTTTACTAATTTGGACTATTATAATATGTTTTACTATGTGATTTATAACTATCATCAGTCTGATTGTTTCATTATTGTTAAAATACTGACTGTAATGTTATTATTATGTGGAGCTTTTCTCTCTGAACCTCCACTGAAAATGGGCAAACTTGCCCAGTTGGACTTCCCAGGTAAACAAATGTTAAATAAAATAAATACTACATAAATAAATTATGTATTAGTCTCTCAGTGATACAATAATGATAATTAGGCTTTGTTTTTCCTGGGTCTATATCATATGTTCAAAAACACAACATCGAACATCTCTTCAGCGACCCTTAAAAAGCGAACTTGCATTTCAGCAAAAGCCCGAATCAGCGATTTTTTTCTCTGGGAAAGAAATCACTTGGCCGTCCTAGTGAGTTTGCCCTTTTCCCCACCATGGTGCGATCTCAGAGTTGGTATATTTAGTTAGGGGGTGTGGGGGCACAGCCCCCCACTTTGTAATGTTGGAAGTTATGTTCCGTTTTGTATGGGGCAAGTCATTTTTTTCCCCAAGGAAAAAAATCACTAATTCGGGCTTTTGCTATAATTGCAGTTTGCTCTTTAAAGGTCGCTGAAGAGGTGTTCGATGTTAAGTGTTTTTGAACATATAATATAGACCCGTTTTTCTGATAAGATCTATTTGTTACTAGAAGTCTGATTGCAGTAGTAAATTTGTTACATACAATGAACTCTGTTCTTGTTCAACACTATATTCCAGAAAAGAAATCGGCAGGCAACTCCTCTTGCAACCCATGTGAAGAACTGCTCATCCATCACTCGCCTCAGCTTAAATGTCAGTCCTGAAGGTCATAGGATTTAAATCAAGTAGCTTGTTTTACCAAAAGTAATATTTGATGAGTTTGACTTGGCTAAGTAAATTCAGATACACTGATTCATAGTGGTACTAAATGCCTCGCATCCTGCAACTCCTGCACCCCACTAGGCTGGGCAGTACATGGATGGTTTAGCATATACCTTTTCTCTTTCTACATTGTCCTTGAATTCTGAAAAGAAAAACTCATATTGAACTTAATAGGAAAATACAGAACAGCAGTGTACAACTCCCCATAATTAAATGTACAGCAAAATCTCTGTCACTAAACTAAACAGAATCACTGGAGCTACACAATGCACTAAATACTCTGCAAGAAAATGCTAAGAGATCGTTATTGCTGACGTTATAGTACATATAATGGGGGCAGTATACAAACTGTGGGTTTTCTAACCGCAAAGCAAACTATCCCTGAAAGTCTTCCTTCATCGGGTGACATTTCACAATAATGGGTTCAACTTTCACACTATCTACACTCATGAGTAGCTACAATTTTATAAGCTCTTTTTTTCTGTTTAGCATCAAGTAAAGAGGAAAATTAGACTTCCCCCAAATTTACCTCTCAACTTTTACATCCAGAAATATCGAGAAAGCAAAACATAATTAGGGAAAATAATAAAAACAAACAGCCACTGAGGACGACCACAAGTAGAACGGTGAACCAAATAAATTTAATAACAGAAATAACTTAGTACTTTCACCAGTAAAATGCTGGCTTCTTCAGAGTCATTTTCACAATCAAAGTTAAAACACATTTATAGCAAATACCCCGTGGTAATAAGCTGATGTCACAAATACAACAACCAATGATAATCCTATCTAATATTGAAACTTAAATCAAACCAGATTTAGATATATGATGAATTTAGAATTTTAAATAACAATTTATATTGTATATGCATTTTTTACTAAAGTATTTTGGAATTTTATTTAGTTTTTTATGAATGTTTGTTTTTCTCTTTTTGACACAATGTGGTTTTATGTATTATTTGTAATATTAGGGTTAGTTAATGTTTAAGTTAATGGTAGGAGTCATTCAAATATTAGATAGGATTATCATTGGTTGTTGTATTTGTGACATCAGCTTATTACCATGGGGTATTTGCTATAAATGTGTTTTAACTTTGATTGTGAAAATGACTCTGAAGAAGCCAGCATTGTACTGGTGAAAGCGCTAAGTCATTTCTGTTATTAAATTTGTTTGGTTCACCGTTCTACTTGTGGTTGTCCTCAGTGGCTGTTTGTTTTTATTATTTTCTGGTTTTGCCCTGCTTTTGGGTTTTTGTTTTGGTTATAATAAGGGAAAAGCCCTCAAATTATGGACACTTGTTAAATGCTGGTAGTGTTAACTTAGAACTTCTCAAAATAATTTCCAGTTTTAAGAGAAATTAAGTAAAATTTTCAGAACAAATTAAGTACTTTACAAATAATGTTAATTTTAAGACTACTGTACCCTAATAAAACCAGCATTGTTAAGGTTCCATTCCACTTCCATGCAACAATTTTGATTACTTTGCATAAACACACGATAAACCTCTTTTTATGGTAACAAGCATGACTGCAAATATAGTTGAAAAATGCCTGTACCTTATAATGTTTAGCCAACACCTGTTTACCATACTTTAATTTAAGGAAACAACAGTTGACCAAAGGAAGTTTCACTGAGTGTGTAAGATGAGCACTAAAATACACAGGCTCCAGCTTTATGTATGCATTTGCGCAGAAATAATTCTTGTATGCCTCGATAAAACCACAATAAAAATGCAAAGCAATATATTTGTTTCCTTACACTTTGCTATCAGATATCCAGTATCCCCATCTATCTTGCCCAGTTTTGACCAGGTATCATACATGTATTATCAATGAATGATTTTCTGTACATCTGAACAAAACAATGATATTATGACAAGGATTAGAATCTGAGAAACATGGTGCTGACTGATACTTGCACAAGACAGACAACTATCTCACAAACAATATATAATGAAGAGATATGTGTGTGTTGCTGGTAAATTAACCCAGTAAAACTAGTCCAGTATTACTGCTAACAGCTAAATATAGCATCACTATACAGCCATGAAACCTGTAATTCCAAGCTGTTCTCCTTTTTATTGGGAATGAACTTTCAAAATGGAACTCCCAAGTCTCTGCATCCTTTAAGGAAGTGGGTCATGACATGCAAGTAATATTTATACTTTTAGTTTAAGGCTACTTTTGTTCATTTTCACATACTCACGTATTAGTGCTAAGCAGTATAACAAAAAAAGTTTTACATAAATAAATCATTGTTCTTTCATATTTATTGCTTTTTCTCCCACATACTTCAATAGGTTGGAAAAAAGTCAAATTAATAACGAAGCCAAAACAATTTAATGAGCTAAAAGAAATTTACCTGCCATTGAAATTGTACATATTCTAGCAGTACAGAAGAATGAAATAATGAGTGCCTTCCTCCTCCCAACTCTACTTCCAGGGAAAGCAGACACTATTTAGAAATAAATTTAAAGGTAAAGATGCAAAGCAGTACTGACTCTGAGTCCACCCAATATTGTAGCTGGCACCAGTGCAGCTGCCCTTCTCCTTTCCTTAAGCCAAACTTTTTGACATTAATCCCAGGTATGTGTGCACCTGTCTGTTGATCTATACTCCCTTGTCTTCACTGGCAATGTATTCCAGGTCCTCACTGCTATAAGGAACACTCCAGCCATCACAAAACATGTTTTCTACATCTACACATCTAGCACAGCTCAATCATTATATCCCAGTTATCCATTTGTATTATTTTTTAATTTATTTCATCCCTTTGATTTCTTTGGGTACTGGATCTTGTTTACTAGTACAATAATGATATGCTTAACACTGTTGAGCTTTCTAAATGTATGAATGGATCTTATCTGAAAGGGATATTAGGTTACTTAAAGTGAGTGTTTATTATTTGCGTCTGTGTGTGTATATGTGTGTGCGCGCGTGCACGTAAGTGGTTAACTGACATGTTTATGTAGGAAGGGAGGGAGGGCTTGTTTTATTTGGGGAAAATATTGGGTTTTTGGTTTTGTTTTCTTTGTATTTTGTGATTTACTTTCATTTGGGGTTTTGAAGGCGCTAAGAAAGGGTGGAGGGGCTTAAGGTCAGTATTTTTATAGTAAGAAATGCATTTATTTGTTTTCATCTCTTCTGTAGGTTAAATTGTTTGGTTTTGGGTCTAGAAGATTTAGGGATTAGGCTGAGGGGTGAGATGTTTATGGGAGAAGTTCAGTGTTTGTTTTATAGAATGCCATATATTATGTTTTATGAGCTTGCTATGGTCTTGTTTGTTGTTTGGAGAATGTGATCATAGTGAAGTTAAAGCAACCAATAAAACAGTCTTCTGGGTGCGGTGTTGCAAAAAAGAACATGAAGCAGGCTCAAAAGGAGCCTGAGTCAGTTTTTCAAGGACAAAATTAAGATCCCAAGAAGGAGAAATAGGCTTTCTTGGGGATCTGATATGAAGGATGCCTTTTAGAAATTGCTTGAGTTTGAATCTAGAAGCCAGAGGAGCAGTCAGTGGCAGACAGGCAGAAACTGATGACAAATGAGCTTTCACTGAAGAATACAGCAAGCAAGCATGTAGCAGTTCACACAGGTAGGAAAGAACCAAGGGGACCCCCTCTAAAAAGGGAGCCTAGTGATGTTTAAGACACCAGACAAAAAATCTCTTCCACTTGGATATATATGATTTTCTGGATTGGTTTTCCTGGCCTTCTGCAGGACTCTAAGCAGCATGTCCTTAGAAAATCAGTGTAGGAAAGGAATCAAAATCCTATTACCCCAAGCGTCAGCTGAAGAGTGAATAGGTGATGGTGAAGGAGAGATTATTTGTCCTGTGTGAGAAGGTCCATGCAGTGAGGTAACTTGTGATGATTTCTCCTAGCCAGATGGAATATGAGGGGGAACAGTGCTGTCTGCCAAAAGGGCCATCACCAACAAGATTTGTGGCAAGCCCAGTTCAATCTTGTAAAGTATCTTGGGAAAAAGAGAATGGTGAGGAAAGGCATAAAGGAACATTCCCTTCCAAGGTGAAGGGCTTGGGACTCTGGAACAGAACTGAGGGAGTTTCCTGTTCAGACAGGAGGCAGAAATCCACTTGAGGAAAATCCCCACTGATGAACGATGTTCAGAAACACATCTCTGTGAATCATCCATTCATGAGGCTGTGTCCTGGACCTGCTAAGAGAAATCTGCCAGAAGACTGCATTCTGAAACTATGTAAACTGCCTATAGGGTCAATTGCAGACTGATGGCTATTTCCCATGCTTGAAGGGATAGTCTGCAATGAAGGTATGACCTTATCCCCCCTTGTTTGCTGATGTACCATATGACTGTGGTGTTGTCTGTATAAACCTTTAAGGGACCTGGTACCCAGAGTGAGTGGAAAGCTTGAAGAGCCAAAATGAGAATCCTCATTCCCTTGATGCTGATGTTATCTGCTGAGGGAACCAAAGGCCCTGAATCCTCAGGGTGCCTGAAACAGCTCCACACCCCTATTTTTGATGTGTCCATGAAGAGTTCCTGGGATGACTGAGGAGTTTGGAAAGGAACACCTGGACTGAGAGATATCTGTTGAATCCACCAGTGAAATTCCAGTTTGAGACAAGGGCCACAGCAGTG
Source organism: Protopterus annectens (assembly GCF_019279795.1). Taxonomy (NCBI): domain Eukaryota; kingdom Metazoa; phylum Chordata; order Ceratodontiformes; family Protopteridae; genus Protopterus; species Protopterus annectens. Next base: position 359,235,076 of record NC_056751.1, read on the forward strand.
TTGAAGCCATACAGATTTTAGATATCACTGAAAAATCCTCAGATGAATCTGGACCAGGGAAGCATTGGGGATGGTAGTGGCCATGAGCCCCAGAGCCCTGAGAAACTCCCTGGCAGAAGACAGGACAAGGGAAGCAGGGAAAGAAAATGATTTGAAATAGATAAAACCTTGGAGGCAGGAAAAGAAGCTAGCATTGGAGCAGTTTGGATCCTGCAGCTTAGAAATATGTGATCCTGAGATGGAGTCAACATTGACTTCTGAGGGTTGACAGAGATGTTATGTAATAGAAGCTGGGTAAATAAGATCCCATAATAGCTTGGCTTGGGCTGAGGCCTGAAGCAAAATGTCATCCAGACAGAGAAATATCTGAATGCCCTGAAGCCTGCAAAAAGCTGCTACTGGAATTAGGCATTTTGTGAACACCCTTGGGGTTGTTGAAAGCTCAAAACACAAAACTGAAAATGAGAGGAAGAAACACAGAAATGCAAAAATATCCTGACTAGAGGGTGAATAGGGATATGAAGGTATGCTTCCTTTAGATCCAGGGAAACTAGAAAAAACTTGGGAAGCAACAGAAAAACTAGAGTCTGTAGTGAAAGCATTCAGAAGGATGGCACTTTGAGAAAAGTGTTCAGAAATGAATATCCAAAACAGGTGCCCAAGATGTCTTTTTCCTGGGGCCCAGAAACATCATCCTAGAGTAAAACCCTGAACCCTTTTTGGTCATGGGAACTGGATGAATGCTACTCTGGTCCAACAGATCTGCAACACCCCTGGAAAATGAGGAAGTTGTTCTTCGGGAGTTTGAGGGATACTAGAGAAGGAAAGGTTTTCCAGGTCATAAGGTAATCCTGCCTAACAACGGACAGAACCCAAGAGTGTGTGGTGATTTATTTGCCAAACTGAGAGAGACAGAGAAAGCCTGAGGTACAAGGGAACTGAGTTGAGAGGAAGAAAGGGCAAAAAGTCAGATGACTGTAAACTTATCAGAAAAGGACAGCTTTTGGGGCCTAGGCATTTCAGTAGGCTTATCAGAAAAATGTGACTAGCAGCCTTCTAACCCATGGAAGACTGTCTAGGCAGTCTACACAAAAAGGCAGTTTTAGTAGGATAGTTCCTCTGAAACATGGGAATGGGAGAGACAAAGTTGTACTTTAGATCTTTCATGACATTACCTTAGTCCTGCAAAGTCTTAAATAGCTCTGCCACGGCAGTGCCAAACAAATTTTGATTATCCAGAGAAACATCCAGAAGTTTGACCTTAATATCATCTAGTAAGGCTTGAAGCTAAAGCTAGGAATAGCATCTCATCACAGAGCCAGAGGCAGCAGCCCTGAAACAGGCATTATCTTCATTATAGCTGCATTTTATGAGTGACAGGCAACTTGAGAAGTGGAACCCAACAAAAAGAGAGCTGAGGCCTTACCTTCTGAGTCAGGCATATCAGATACAAACTTCCCAATATGAGAAAGAAGAGATAAAATATATCTTGTCATGTGGGTCTGGTAATTTATAACCCTAAAATTTAAAGCAGCGGAAGTGTATACTTCCTTACCTATCCTCACCATAGCTCTACTGACCTTGTCCGAGGGAAGGAGCCTAGAAGAGGGCAACAGTCTAGAAGGCTTATATGTAGACACACAAATCACTGCTGGATCAGAAGTACATTTATTTAAGAATTTTTAGGCATCTGGCACCTTATAGAACCTGTCAGGCTGTTTTGGTGCTGGGGTTTGAGATTAGATGCCAAGGAAGCAGCAGAGAATAAAGCAGCCAACACAGGATGAACAGCAGAAAGTTTAAGAGACTCCATTTACAACAACTCGGAATACCTTTTCTAGATATTGAAACTAGAGAGCACTTCCATTTAAAATGATCCATCATAGGCAGGACTGTATCTCCCAAGGATAGTGACTCCAAAGGAGAATCACGCCTAACAGATTCCTCCTCCTCTGACCCATAGTCTAAAGGATAAGGCAACTGAGGAGAGTAGGCTAAGGAGCGAGCATCAGGGTCAGAGTCTGCATCCAAGGATTCAGGGTCCCTTGTTGTTTTGGGGGTACAGGACCAAGGAGGTGCAGGAATCAAAACTCCCTCAGGAGGTTTTAAAGCCATCGAGATATTGAACAAGTTTTGTGTGAATTCTTGCCATTCTCTTTGTGGATCTTTGGTTGCTGGCACCACGCACTTAGCCTTCTGCCTTTTCCATAAAGGGATATCTGTTTTGACAAAGTGTGATGGCTCAGACTCCTACATGGATTCAATCGAGGTGCCCTGGACCTCTTCCCTAACAAGGATCTGAGGAATCCCTTTAGACCCATCAGAGATTATCACCTGTAGTTCCCTCTCAACATCCACTGTGAACCTTTGCAAGGCCTCCAAGGACATGTAAGAAGCCTGTTCTGTGCTGGCCTCTGAGAAGGTCCCAGCAGTGGAAACGAATGGCAATATTGGACTGTTCTCTGGGATCTCATCCACCTTAAGTGAGATGTCTGTTAGAGTCTGGAAAGCAGCAGTCTCAGTCCTAGATTTCATGGCCTTCTTTTTGACCAGTGGCTGTACCTCGGGGTGAGTGGATTCTACCATGGTACCTTGGGTCAACAACTTGAGATGCTGGTTCACAAGGTAAATGGAAAGGGAAGAAAGACAGCTATGCAAAGTCTTTGGTACAAAAGCCTGACAAATGGAACACAGAGTTGTCTTGAGATACACCTATACAAAACAGGCACCTATCATGGTGGTCCTTATGGGGAATCTGCCTCTCATGCTGACATTTCCCTTTCTTGGATGACATGAAACACACTATAAAATAGAACAAAAAGAAAAATGAACCCCAAGGGTGTACTTTTCTGAAAGCGTAGGCTCGGTATAACCAGCACAGTGAAAGGCATTCAGACTGATATTCTATAAGGGTGTTCAAACTGCCAGCAACATTGTTTTGGATTGGGAGCATTCGTACCTCACCTTTATGCCCTATGCTTGCGCAGAGAGCATATTTCTGATGCATGATGCTCTTAGATAATAAAGGCCTTGGTATACTGGCCAGACTTTGGGTTATCCTTGGCAGGAGATACCAGAGGTGATGAATACTGCAACACTGATATGAAAGGACATCTTGCAATTTCTTGCCTTCCCCTTGACAGGCATATTGTTAAAGTGTGTGTGTGTGCGTGCGTGTGTGCGTGTGCATTGGTAAGGACTGCTTGTCGTGCTTGACTATCTGTTGTTTGGAACCCATCTTGCATACTCATTTTAGTAGTAAACTGAACAACCTTCCCCCATTAAGAGGTACAGAAATGCCACCATCACCCCCACCCCCCAAAAAAGCTCACACACACACACACACACACACACACACACACACACACACACACACACACACACACACACACACACACACACACACACACTAACCTAATCCAGCAAGTTAACAACACTGCCACAAGCCACCCCTCTAACATTACATCACAAAGGATTATGCACACTTCTTTTGGAACATTTTTCTTTTATACCTGCTGTGGGCCTACTCCACAGGGACACAGCCACCCACAAGCACAATAAGACAGAGTGAAGCTACAGTTGTAGAATGTTACTGTTACAGTGCCACATTCATGTTATACACAGCTATGTGTTTCCATAGATAATACCATAAACAGGTATGTGTGTCTAGGGGGTCTATATTGCAAGCTCGAAAGCCCTAATAACCGAATACAAAAACGCTGATACATATTCCTCGAACTGCGAATACACTGAATGCCCTAAACCGTGAAATTCAAAAGCTCGAACCATCATACTTGTCCCATCCCACCGCCTGCTACATACTACTTACCCAAACAAACTAAAACACATACATACACCAACCAAAACCCTACTTCTAACCCTAAACTAAACCCTATTTCTAACCCTACACTACATCTTGCATATACCACCATCTATGCATTTACCTTAACCCGCACCCTAACCCTAAGTTCCATAACTATCACACATTTACCTTAACAAGCTATACCCAAACAAAATAAATAATCCACCCACATACACATAACAAAACACTACATCTAACCCAACACTAAATCTCACATACATTACCATCTATGCACTTACCTTAACCCGCACCCTAACCCTAAGGTCCGTAACTATCACACACTTACCTTACGGAGCTATACCACAGAAGGGCCAACCATGACGATTCGATGTTTTGGATTTCGTGCTTCAGGATAATCGATGTTTATGTGGTTCGATGGAGACGTGTCGGCGTTTATGTATTCGGGTAAGTGCATCTTCGAGGATGTAATAGGGAACCTGTCTAGGCATATCAGAAAGCAATAAAACAACAAAATCTTGTTCCTTGACCCGTAACCAGTTCCACACCAACACTTTTAAAACACTTCTTTATTTAACGGTTAAGCGCTTTCATCTAATAAATATAGACTTCATCAGAACAATTCTAAAACACCAATACATTGCTTAAATACTTTTTTTAAAAAACGTCATTATTTGCAATCTACATTTAAAGTGCCAGTGTGCATATTAATTAAAACCATCCTAATGCCTCCAGTTAATCACATAAACTAACCACATAAATACTGTCTCATATAAAACATTTTTTACTATCTCATAAAAAGTACTATCTAATAAAAATCTTCTGATGCTGATACTTTGTTACTTTAAGTTAAACCTTGTATTCAAACTTCTACCCTTAGTGCCAAAAATTCATTTATTGTGAATATTTATATTGAAGCATTAATTCCTACCCCAATGCACATTAAAAGCGCTTAACCGTTAAATAAAGAAGTGTTTTAAAAGTGTTGGTGTGGAACTGGTTACGGGTCAAGGAACAAGATTTTGTTGTTTTATTACTGTTGAACTGTTCCATATCAGAAAGCAGTATTAGCCTGACTGTTTTAATAGCTGTATTTCACAATTACTTTGGGGTGTGCCTGCTATTGACTTTAACAGTAATTGTATATAACATGTTTGTGCTTCACTGACTACTTTTCTCTTCTGAAAATATTTAACAGTCACCGCACAGTTCCATACATAAAATATTTTCACCAATAAACATTATTTAACAATTACAGACACATACATATAAAAAGGTGAATGTACCTCTAAAGATTTAAATATATATATATTTTTTGTTACTATGGAATACATGTTATTGTCTAACAAGATTCTTGTAATTAATGTTTAATGTTCTGTTTGTGTATGCCTTCTATGTGGAGCTTTTCTCCCCAGGCCTCTACTGAAAATGGACATATATCCAGCTAGACTGGCCCGGTTAACAAATGTAAAATAAAATAAATAAATAAGGAAAATGCTACACATACCTTCATTCAGCAAGTAGTAGTTCTGCTTTCCTTAGAGTTAATTAGCTTGCACAGCTGATGTTCATTTCCCCAAAGCACTCTACATTTCTGTTCACTATTAGAATGGGCCTCTCTGCCACAGGGGTTTATATTGTGTTAATTCTGGCCTCTCAGCAATGGTTATGCAGATTAGATCTCAGCTCAAGAATGTCTCTGAATTGCTGATTTTACCCATTGCACCTAGAAGCAGAGTCTCACATGTAGAGCTACATGGCATCATGTACATGTCTGAGCACCTCCAAGGTACACCGCATATGTGTAAGAGTGTTCACCTCATCAGGAGGTTCTCTGAACTTCCTAGTTAAGCCTGTTAGGCATGGAGTTACTGAGGAGCCCTGTATGTCTAAATGGTGATGTACACACTGTGAAGCTGAACTATAACAGCTATATTTCACACATTCCATGCCCTGGTTCATAGATTCATAGGTAGGTACTAGGCTATTGACCCTAGGGCCTATATAAGCCTAGCCAAAAGGTACCCTGGCTTTCGCCACCCAAAAAAATTATTTTCCTGTGCCACTGTCGAGCAGAGCCACAGAAGTCATACCTGGGGTGAATTTCCTATCTCCCATCCAATCATCAAGATTTTTCTTGAACAGTGCTAATGAGGAGCTTTGTTTGATACAGATAGGTAGTTTGTTCCAGAGTATGGGAAGTCTCTGGGACAAGAATCTATCCCTCCAGCATGTTCTGTTTATTGTGCTGACAAGGTTTAGGTCCCTAGAGCATGTAGCTCGTAGGGATTGGGATTTCTTTAAGTGGAGCATGTCTAAAAGCTCTGGGTTTGACATAGCTTTGTGTATTAGGCAGAGATCGCCTCCGAGTAGGTGATATGTGATAGAGTAAAGTTGCAGTTTTTTGAGATGGTCTGCATAGGGCATCTGTTTGAGGCCGGTAATCCTCTTTGTGAGGTATTTCTGTGGCCTTTCCAGTTGTTGTAGATGTCTTGTGAGGTACATACCAAAAGGGGCATTCTACTCTATAATGGGTCTAATGAGTGATGAGTAGAGGGGAGCAATGACCTCTTTTTTCCTGGATGAGAAACCTTTTGTGATGAGGTGTGCCACATAGAAAGATTTCCTGACTACTGTGGCAATGTGATTATCAAAGGAGAGACTACTGTCCACCTGTGTCCCAAGGTCTCTTATCACACTTTTGGTGTTAAGTAGACTACCGCCTATGTAGTAGCTCATGGGTACAGAGTTTTTACCAAAAGGGATGACAATGCACTTTTTGGCACTGAGCTTGAGGCCATGGCTTTGACACCAGGTATCTGTCTCAGTGAGGCCCTTTTGCAGCATGTCCACATCTTTTGGAGTTTTGATTATGGCTCCTAGTTTGCAGTCATCTGCGAACTTCATTAGCCAAAGACCTTCTGTGTTGGCCTGTACTTCAGAGAATTAGATACCAAACAGGAGAGGACCCAGGACTGAACCCTGTGGTACTCCATTTGTCACTGGTCTGAAGTTGGATTTGGAGTCTGCTACTTTCACAGTGTGGGTTCTGTCAGTGAGCCAGTTGGCAACCCATCTTGTGACATAGGAATTTATACCTAGTTTAGTGAGTTTATCTATAATTCCAGAGTGAGGGATGGTGTTGAAAGCCTTGGCGAGATCTAGATAGGATGTGTGAATCACCTTACCCTCATCTACGGCTTTGGTGACTGCTTCAAAGAAATCTATCAGGTTTAGGAAACATGATCTGCCTTTTACAAACCTGAACTGGGTGGGGTCCTGAGTTTGGAGATTACTAATGTCAATGTTTATAATTTCCATGAGGATACATTCCATAGCCTTGCAGACCAGGCTCTTTAGGCTAATGGGGCGGTAGTTTCCGGGTTCTGTGGTGGCTCCCCCTTTGTGGAGTGGGATAACCATTGCTGTGTGCCATTCAGTGGGCACATAGCTTGAGGTAAGGCTATGATTGAACATGGTACTTAGGTGGGGTGCCAGTTCATTCTGTAGTTCATGTAGAACACAGCCTGGGATGTTGTCAGGTCCCATGGATGCTTTGTTCTTGGCTTTGGATAGTGTGTTTTTTACCTGTGCAGCCTTGATTACAGGAACTTTGCATTCTTCTGGTATAGAGATGGGCCCTTTAGGGGATGACAGGGGGGTAAAGTTAGCACTGAACCTATCTGCCAGGATGTTGGCAATATCAGTTGGTTTTGTATATTTAGTGCCATTGTGCTGTAACTCAGAGCAGATCTGAGTGTTGCCATTGAGATTATTGACATAGCTATAGAATGCTTTGTGGTTGTCTTTAGAGTCAGTGGTGATTTTGTTTTCATAACGCTTTGGAGGATTTTATGAGGAATCTCAGCTTCTTACTCAGGCTGACCAGGGAGTTTCTCCAATCATGGGATTTTACTCTTTTTGCAAGAGTTTTCTTCCTTCTGTTGTAGAGTGTTTATGGCAGGGGACCACCAAATTGGCTTCTTTTTTTGGAGGATAGCATCTTGGTTCTATTAGGGATTGCATGATCCATGCACTCGTGTAAGTGCTTATAAAGTGCATTTGTGTAGGATTCAGCAATCATACCTCTGTTGTCCGTCAGCAAGGGTGTCATGAAGTTTGCCACTTCTGTCTTAAGAAGCATGAAGTTGGCTTTGGAAAAAATTTTTACTGTGGTTTCCCTAATGGGGGGTGGGGGAGGGATGTGGATGTCTAGGGTGATTAGCTTGTGGTCGGATCTGACCAACGAGGATTTGACCACTGGTGTGGAGCACCGGTTGCCCATGTTGGTAATAACCAGGTCTAGGATATTGCTGCCCCTGGTGGGGGTGTGGATAAGTTGATCCAATCATTGGAATTTATGAATTCCAGAAAACGTTGAGCACAAGAGTTGGTACATGACTAGTTTTCCCAGTTAATGGTAGGGTAGTTTCATAGTTTAGTACTAGGCTATCTGCCCTGGGGCATTTGTAAGCCTAGCCATAGTGATGTGGCTTTCGCCACCCCATGAAAAATGCACAGAATAGATTTAGAATACGGTGCCTCTGTCTAGTAGTGACACAGATATGACCCCTGGGGTAAACTTACGATCTCCCATCCACTCATCAAGATTTCTCTTGAAGAGAGTCAGTGAGGGGCTCTGCCTAACATGAACTGGGATCTTGTTCCAGAGCATGGGAAGCCTCTGGGTTATGAATCTATCCCTCCAGCATGTCCTATTCATACTTGTGCCGAGGTTTAAGTCTTTAGCTCTCATGGTTCTGATGGATTTGGAATTTTTGAGGTGGAGCATGTCCATCAGTTCCTGATTGGACATGGCCTTGTATGTCAGGCAGAGATCACCTCTGAGCAGGCGGTATGCTACTGAATAGAGCTGGAGTTTCTTTAGTCTGGCAGAATAAGACATATGTTGGAGACCCTTGATCCTCTTGGTGAGGTACTTTTGTGGTCTCTCCAGCTGTTGCAAATGCCTGGTGAGGTACATATCAAATGGGGCATTATACTCAATCATGGGTTTGATGAGGGAGGAGTATAGGGGTTCAATGACATCCTTGGATCTGGATGTGAATCCCTTCATGATAAGGTGTGCAAGGTAGAATGTTTTTCTAACCACTTTGACAACGTGGGTGTCAAATGACAGGTTGCTGTCAACTTGGGTCCCTAGGTCTCTGATTACTTTTTCTGTACTCAGTGGGTTGCTGTCTATGTGATAATTTGTGGGTGCTTTGTTTTTCCCAAAGGGGATGACTATACATTTTTTGGCATTTAGTTTAAGGCCATGACTCCGGCACCAGTTGTCCGTTTCTGTGAGGCCTTTTTGTAGGATGTATGTGTCCGCTGGTGTATCGACTATGGCGCCTAGTTTGCAGTCATCTGCGAACTTTGTCAGCCACAACCCTCCCATGTTTGCTTTAACATCTGAAAAATAAATGCCGAACAAGAGGGGTCCCAGGACAGATCCCTGTGGGACACCACTTGTGACTGGCTTTGAGTCTGACATTGCTCCAGAGATTTTAACTTTATGGGTTCTGTCATTTAGCCAGTTTGCAACCCATCTAGTGACATAAGGGTTTACATTTAAGCTGTTGAGCTTATCTATGATGCCTGAGTGGGGTATTGTGTCGAAGGCTTTAGCCAAGTCCAGGTAGGCTGTATGGACTGCTTTGCCCTCATCAATGGCTCTAGTGACTGTTTCGAAAAAGTCAACCAGGTTCAAAAGGCAGGATCTGCCCTTCACAAAGCCGAACTGGGTGGGGTCAAGTGTCTGTAGGTCCCCAATGTCTCTGTTTATGAGTTCCATAATGATTCTTTCAATAGCTTTGCAGAACAGGCTGGTTAAGCATATGGGGAGGTAGTTCCCAGGGTCTGTAGAGGTACCCCCTTTGTGGAGTGGGACCACTGTTGCTGTACGCCAGTGTTCAGGCACATATCCTGTAGTAAGGCTTAGGTTAAATAGCATTTTTATGTGCAGGTTTAGCTCCTCTTGGAGTTTACGTAGCACGCAACCCGGGATACCGTCAGGTCCCATTGATGCTGTGTTTTTAGCTTTGTTGAGGGCGGCTCTCACTTGGACATCTGAGATGACAGGGAGATTACATTCAGCTGGGATAAGTATTTCTTCTTTTGGGGGTGAGGGAGGGGAGAAATTTGCACTGTACCTGTCAGCCAGAATGTTGGCAATATCTGTGGGTTCAGTGTATTTTTTGTTGTTGTGAACTAACTGAGCATATCTGAGGGTTTCCGCCCAGGTTTCTACCATAGCTGAAGAAGGCTTTGTGGTTATCTTTAGTGTCCTTAGCGATTTTTCTCTCAAAGCTGGCCTTGGATGTTTTTATGAGAGAACGTAGTTTTCTGCTAGTGTTGATCAGAGATGTCTTCCCTTTATGGGATCTTGCTCTGTCGTGCAGTAGCTTCCTTCTTTTGTTATACAGTTTGTTAATGGCTGAGGTCCACTAGACAGGACACTTGCCTTTGGTGGAGAGGGACTTGGATTTATTTGGCATTGCATGATCCATGCATTCTTGGAGATGTCCATAGAAAGCATTTGTGAAGGATTCGGCATTGTGGGATGTGGTATCCACTGGTCCAGTGGGCTTAAAGGATATCATCTCAGTCTTAAGAAGAGTGAAGTCTGCTTTTGAGAAGTGGTCTTTTGTGCTGGGGGTGGAGGTGGGATATGTATATCCAGGGTGATTAGTTTGTGGTCAGATCTCACTAGTGAGGGGTATACCTCCGGTGTGGAGCATTTTGTCCCCATGTTTGTGATGATCAGGTCTAGTATATTATCTCCCCTAGTGGGAGAGGTGACTAGTTGTTCCAGCGCATTTGAATTAATGAATTCCAGGGTGTTAGGGCTAGAATAATATACCCAATCTATGTTTGGGTAGTTGAAGTCTCCCAGTATGATGGTATTTTGTGATACCTTCATATCCTCCAATGTCTTCAGGAAGGCTGAGTGGGGTTCCTGAAATTGGGAGGGTGGTCTGTAACATGCTACCAGTTGTATAGCAGTTTTGCCTATGGTTAGTTGCACCTGTATGGTCTCTGATGCTTCATGTGTTGCTACTAACCTGGAGGTGTGGGTGTCCTTGATGAATATGCACACTCCCCCTCCCTTTGTGGTTCGGCCTGGGTTTTGGAGCTGAAAAGCATGATACGAGGTATAGCCTGGTAGTGCTGGGGTGCTCTCAGGAGCCTTGAACCAGGTTTCAGTTACTGCACAGACGTCGATGTTCTCCATACTGAGGAGTGCATTGAGTTGAAATCGCCCATTATTAGGGTGTTTGGTTGTACCCTAATATTTTCCAGTGTATCAAGAAATGAGGAATGGGAATCCTGGGGCATTGTGGGGGATCTGTAGCAAGCTACAATTTGGATTGCAGTCTTGCCCAGAGTTAGTTGCACTTGGATAATCTCGGATGCATTATGCTGAGCAACTAGCCTGGAGGTGTAGATATCCTTAATGAATATGGACATGCCTCTGCCTTTAGTGTTTCGGTCCAGGTTAGGTGGCCGAAAGTTGTTATATGAATTACAGCCTGGTAATGCAAGGGTACTCTCTGGAGCCTTGAACCAGGTCTCTGTCACTGCACAGATGTTGATTTTCTCTATTTTAAGGAGTGCCTCGAGTGAGTGCATTTTGAGGTTTACACTTCTAGCATTGAGTAGCAATACCCTCAGATTCTTCTTGCCTGTACCTGTTAGGGTGGTGAATTTGTCATTTGAACCTTGCATAAAAAAGGCACTATAGGGGTGGCTAGAGCCTTAGCCAGTATCCAGAATCCCAGGGGTGACAGGTGCAGGTCATCTCTGGCAAAGCATCGTGGTTTGTCGATCATGTCATCCCAGGCAGACAGATACTGGATCCCCTTAGTATGACACCAGAAGCTTAGCCAATTGTCGAAGTCACTCATTTTGTACTTGTACTGTGGTATCATTCTGGGTGATGGCAGGATGCTACTCAGGGCTAGGGTCATACCTGCCTGGGCTACAAGATCGGACAGCTCCTCCATGTCCCTTTTCATGTAGTCCAAGGAGGTACGTCTCAGGTCATTCACATCAACATGGATAATGATAGGGTCATATTTGTACTTGTAGAGTGACCTGAGTGCATGTGTTATGTGGCAGATCCTGGCACCTGACAGGCAGATGACAGTAACTTTCTCCGTGTTTAGCCTGGTGAGTGGAACATCAGTGTGCCTGACTATAGAGACACCTATGACTAGAGTGTTGGGTACGTTGTTATGCCTTATGGGCTGTGGTTGAGTGGCACACTGAGTTTGTGGGCTATATGTCATTTGGGTTGTGTTGGGGGGTGGAGGTTGCTTGTGTTTCTGCTTTGGAGGTCCCTGTTGCTTGGGCAGGTTTTTACTGAGAGCCTCCGCAAATGTAGGTATGTGTTTTGTGTTTCTGTGTGTGTTTTGGTGGTGTAGGTTTTGAGGGACTATGTGCTGAGTGTGGTGTGGTGCAAGTGTTTACCTTCTCCTCTTGACTGTCTAGTCCAGTCTTAGGTGAAGAGAGCATTGCTTCCAGTTTGGCTATATAAGTGCATCTCTCACAGGTTGTAGTGTTGGGTGGTAGGAGGAGAGGGTTGTCTGTGTACATGAGACAATTACTGCATTGGCCCAAGATGCCCAGATTCATCAGGTAGACAGGAGAAAACGCCGGGAGCTGACCCTTAGACATGCCTGGATAGGTGCTTATTTGTTAAGTACTAGAAACTGTTTTCCTCTAGACAGTGAGGAAAGTTGAGTGCTGTAGTAATTTGTAGCTTATTTAGTGCTTACAATAAGTTCTGAACAAGTGCTGAGCTCAAAGAAACAGACTTGAGTGCTGAAACAAAAAAAATGGCTAGTTCTAAGAAACAAAATTAAGCTAGAAGGCTTCCCTCCAACACAGAAAGGCTTGGGGGCTTAGAAGCCCACAAATAGTCCTGGACAGAGCAAATCTGTATCCATACTAGACTACCCAAAGGAAAGGCAGGAAACAAGCTTAGAATTTTTTTTTAAGTGGAAAGAAAGAAAGGATGAGCAGAAACTAAGCAGAAAAGCAGCAGTGAGCCTTTAAATGAAAGTTTTAAACAGCTAAAGGAGCCTCTAGAGAAAACTTTTAACTACAAACAAGTTATCAGAATCAAACAACCCAACAGATGCTTAATAAAAGTGGACAATTTCCAGTTAATACCTCACACACAGTGAAGCTAGCTAGAAAAATATACAGTACACAAAGTGCTATAAATAACTCGAAAAAATAAGCAAAAAAATAGGATACTTAATGTTATATATTATAGATCCGAGTTTGCTCAGTGTCCTTCCTTCGATTAACTCGGTGTGAATGTTTATAATGGCATTGTCCATGTTAAACCCTGCATTTGGCTACACTATTAAGTTGCTCTACTTTGGGATGTAATTCTCACAATGGAAAATAGGCATGACATCAAGAAACAGAACTGCTATTGCTTTCTGATTTTCTCACTTCTCAGCTGGAAAATAAAACAAGCAAGGGAGTATGTCCAAAGAACTAGAGGCATTTTCTTGCTCATAGACTACTGAACCAGGTTTATACCTGAACATTCAACAGAACCCTTTCCCAGAATGAAGGCAATCCATCACATCTTGACAAATGAGATGGAGGCACTCCTGCAGGTCCCAGAGATGACCAAGCTCTGGGGATCAAAGGGAATTTATATAATGACAGGATCATACCCCTGGATCCCCCAACAAATGAGCAGCTTGAATTAAGGAATTCACAACGAGCACCAGAGACATCTGAAAAAATGAATAACCTCCAATGGGACAAAATGTACCCAAGCACAAATCTTGAAAATAGACCGGTTCCCAGAGGGCTTAGAATTAACAAAAGACCGATATGGAATAATGTGGATCCTGATCTAATCAAAAATGGTAAAATATACTGAAATAAACAGGACTGAAACTAACTGAAACCAAAGTGCAGAACAACAAAAGCAACAAGCCATACACAAAGCATCAATTATTGAACAGGAAATGAAAACTGGACATTAATTTTGAAATGTTTTCACATAAAAAACACAAACACATGACATACAGCGGCCATATTTGAGTAGAACATTAAAACCAGGAAAATTAGTATGATGAAAAGAGACAAATATGATTACAGACACAAAAAAAAAAATAACAGAGAGAGAAAATCAACAAGCAATGGCTTTTGCCTTCCCAACAGCCGTGGCACCCAACATGATGCAGATTTTGGAGACTCAAAAACTAGCTTTACATAAACTACCAGCCTTACCTGAAATACTCTTCCTCAGACACACAAGTAATCTTAGCGCATCACCTTTATAACATACAGCTGGATTTTCCAATGGTCAGCAGAACATCCTCAACAGACAAAACCCCACATAATCAACATGCAAGGAGAATATGACAAGTATGATACATTCAGCAACAAACAGTCAATGAGCAGAACAACAAGAGAAAGCCTTACAGAAGAAGCCCTGCCTCAAGGAAAAATGTCAACCAGACAGGGCAACAAGAGATTTTCAAGATGCATATAGAAAAGGACAGCACCCACCAGCCAGGACTGGGCCACAGGAAATTAGACCAGCCCTCCACAAACATGCATAAGAAGAAAATCTGGAACCATTCCAGGACACCATTAACAGATTCAGAGACCAAAGAACTGGAAAAAAGTCTTACCTTTATTTTACATGATAGACGCAACCTTGTCAAATCAGTCATTATCCTTAAGATGTTTTGCAGCAAACTTGAGTCTTAAACTGTTCTGTCATGAAAGAGAAAAAAGAAACAGACAACTGGGAGAAAGTTATGATTTAAGAGCAGAACATCCGGAAATGAACAATGAGAACAAATGGAGAAAACCTAGCACATTTTGTCCCCAACTTCACCCTACTATCTGGGCAGATGACAAGAAATATCTGGACGATATACATAGAATTCAAGAAACCTTGCAAGATGAAATTTTATAACCTCGCACAAGAAGAGCAATCAGCTCTAAAATAACTGACTGAAGACAAGACAAGAAGGATTACGAACACATATAAGGGAATGAGATCTTTACCACAGACACCAACCGATATAATCAAAAAATTGAAGTGATGCTACGGAATCAGAATTTCTACAAGATAGTAGATATTAAACAAATCACACAAGCATACAAGGTCACTGACGTCAAACTGACTTAGCTTTACTCAGAGGGACTTCTAGATGATGATTTGTTCAGCTTTCTGACAGTTTCCCACCATAGGATGCCACAATATTTTGGCATCCAAAAACCTCACAAAAATGCAGATATCCCTCTTTAACACCCAGTGGTAGCACGGGTTAGTTTAACCACTGAACCTTTATCCATTTATATGGAATTTAAGATTAAAGAGCTTGTTAGGAGTGCTCCATATTTCATTTTGGACTCAATTTCTTGAAAAAAAATAAATAAATAAATAAAAGTATAACGAGAGACAATACTAGTCACAATCGATGTGGAAGCCCTGTACAGTGTTCTTCCCTATAACTACTGTATTGATGTTGTGAAAGAATACATGGGCTCAAAAACCAGCACCAACCACAGATAAAATAAAGCTACTGGGAGTTTCCTGGACATCATACCTGACAACAACTACTTTCACTTCAGTTTAGCCCATATAGCCATGGGCAGATGGGAAGAGATCAATACATAGATTGTTACTATCGTTTTATTGACGATATCTTTATTACATGGAAAGGCTCCCTGGACAAGCTGCAAATTTATTCTTCTACATCGAAAACACCACTGACGTCTTACACTTCACTAACCACTATAGTTACATTAAGGTGAAATTCCTGGATATCACCTATAAGAAGAGAAATGTAGAGAAGCTCAAGAATGACCTTTAGAGAAAACTATAGGAGTGAATCTACTTCTATATGCTAACAGCATGCACCCCAAAATTACTAAGAAAAAATTTTCAAATCACAGGAACTGAGAATAGCCAGAGTCTCTGGAGAGATGGACTGAATTGTCACCAGACTGCAGCAAGATTTTCTGAAAAGGGTGTACAATAAGAATTTGGTGGCCAACATACAGTGACCTGTAAAACTCTTCAAACAAAATAATTATCCAGCTCTGCTGAACCCTGTAGAAGGTAACCATCACAAGCCACACAAGTATCAATGAAGGAAATGACAAAATAAAAGCAGTATGATCCTAACATATTCCAAGAATTTACATGTAAAAAAAACCGAAAAAGAAAAACGGTCAAGAACTGGAGCATCATAAGGGGAACCAATCTATCAGTCAAGTTCTGGATCCACAATCATTCTTCATTTATCAAAAAGGAAAAAATATTAGAATTTAAGTAGAAAATTTCAAAGAAATTACTGCATTCACAGAGCTATAGGTAGGAACCTTTCCCTGGAACTCTCAGGCTACAGATGCTTTGCATTTATGAGCCAGAATAATTATTTTATATATATATCCAAACTTGAAAAAGAAATACATCTGCACTGACAGATAGAACTGCAACAGTAACTTTGTGATAACCATGCAAGCAGTACAACATGCAAAGCATTCTACACTGGAAAAAGAAATGAGCCTTCTCAAGAAAAAAGTGACCAGACACCTGTCAGACATCAGGCCTGAGGACTACAACAACCCACTGTTTAGACATGCTCAGGTCTGCATGATTGAGGAGAATTGTTTTCATGTCATTGAGAAACTCAATGTGGGTCCACTACAAGGCAGTCATGCAAAGCTACAGAAAAAAAGAACTCAAATGAGTTGACTTAAAGTTTATCTGAAGCCCGGACTTAATCTGTACCATTCAGTTGAAAAATAAACAAATCTGTTAGGGGGAAAAATATAAAAAATAAAAAAAAAAACATACAGTAAGCTGGTTGCATAAGTGTGCAGATCCTTAAACGAATACTTTGTTGAAGAACCTTTTGATTTAATTACAGCATTCAGTCTTCTTGGGTACACACTTGCCATCAATTAAAGAGACTCTGATTAACCCCAAGTAAAGTTTAGCTGTCCTAGTAGGATTTTCCTGACACTTACTTAGTTGCCTGCTACAACAAAAGCCATCATTCGCAGAGAGCTTACAAAGCATCAAAGGGATCTCATTGTTGAAAGGTATCAGTCAGGAGAAGGGTACAAAAACATTTCCACATCATTGGATATACCATGGAACACAGTGAAGACAGTCATCAAAAAGTGGAGAAAATATGGGACAATAGTGACTTTGCAAAGAACTGGATATCCCTCCAAAATTGATGAAAAGACAAGACGAAAACTGGTCAAGGAGGCTGCCAAAAGACCTACAGCAACACTGAAGGAGCTGCGGGAATTTCATTACATGCGACAACAATATCCCATATTCTCCATATGTCTGGACTATGGGGTAAAGTTGCAAGGCGGAAGCCTTTTCTTACATAGAAAAACATCCAGGCCTGGCTAAAATTTGCAAAACAATACAAAGAGTCCCCCAAAAGCATGTGGGAAAATGTGTTATGGTCTGATGAGACCAAGGTTGAACTTTTTGGCCACAATTCCAAAAGGTATGTTTGGTACAAAAATGACACTTTGTATCACCAAAAGAACACCATTCCCACAGTGAAGCATGGTGGTGACAGTATTATCCTTTGGGTTGCTTTTCTTCAGCTGGAACTGGGGCTTTAGTTGTTGGGAATTATGAACAGTTCCAAATACCAGTCAGTTTTGGCCCAAAAATTTCAGGCATCTGCTAGAAAGCTGAATATGAAGAGGAATTTCACCTTTCAACATGAGAATGACCCCAAACATACATCCAAATCAACAAAAAAATGACTTCACCAGAGGAAAATTAAAGTTTTGGAATGGCCCAGCCAGAGTCCAGACCTAAATCCAATAGAAAATCTGTGGGGTGACCTGAAGAAGGCAGTGCACAAGAGATACCCTCGCAATCTGACAAATTTGGAGCACTTCTGCAAGGAAGAGTAGGCAAATATTGCCAAGTCAAGATGTGCCATGCTAATAGGACTCCTATCCAAGAAGACTGAATGCTGTAATTAAATCAAAAGGTGCTTCAACAAAGTATTAGTTTAAGGGTGCGCACACTTATGCAACCAGCTTATTGTATGTTTTTTTATTTTTTTATATTTTTCCCTTAACAGATTTGTCTTTCAATTTAATTGTACAGGTTATAGGTCACATTAAAGGTGGGAAAAGTTTTGAAATGATTTATTGTGGCCTCATTTTTCTATATCACAAATACCTGGCATTTTAACAGGGGTGCGTACACTCTTTATATGCACTGTGTATATATATGGTTTGGCATGTCCCTATGTGTGGCTCATTTCTAACCCTTTCCCTTCCACCTCCCTTAGGCTTTACTGAGCCTGAGGCGTGTGCACACACACACACACACACACACACACACACACACACACACACACACACACACACACACACACCTTTATATCGGCTTGTCTTACTACTAGCCCTGAGGACATTTTGTTCTCTTGACAATTTTCTCTAAGACTTCGTTCAGTCAAACACAGTTGGCAATTCCTAATTTCAGCTCTGTCTTTAGCAGCAGACTTCTTTTTTGAGTTCTGATAACCACCACTCACCTCCCCTCTCCAACCACAGCATTTCACACAGAGTTTAGCCTCACTGCCATCTGTTTTATTACATATTATATTCATGTAACAAAAATACAGGAGTGGACAGTATACCTAGCACACTAATCAATAGCCAAACACACAGTGACTGTACTTAGCTGAGGAGTAAACAGCAACAGTTACAATAAGGATGCAAAGTATGTCTGTACCACTGCTCAATTAATGTCATTGAATGTGATTTGTTTAAGTGCTGCTGGATTAAAGCCTTCACTATATTTTACATGTTTTTATATAGAAAAACAGAAAAGAATATATTACTTGTTACTGCTATGTATGACTTAGATCTGAAGAAGCCCTAATAACAGCAAAAATGTTCATTTCATGTTTAAATTTAATAAACTGCGGTTTATAAACTGAAGAAACACTGGAAACAGTCAACACAATAGCAAATAGTATAATCTGTTCCCACTGGTATGGATTCGAGATACTGACACTCGATGGTAAAATAAGAGCTTCTTTTATTCAAATGTTAAGCGCTTTCATCTAAAACACTTAGACTTCCTCAGAACAAAGTCTATCCAAACTCATTTGATTTATATACATTTCATCAATCTAATGAATTAATTAATTAAATACAATAAAAATTTAAAGTGCCAGTGTGCCATTTTTTAGAACATTCCTTTAAAAATTGCCTTTATGAAACCAAACTGAAACATGATAATACAATCGTCTTACAAGTTAAATCGCATTAAAAAGTAGAAATTCTATTCATTATGTGTAATAACTGCAAACACCAACAAATCTGTTTATCCCATATTTGCCAAAATTGGCTTGACTGATATATGGTCATTCAAACCTGGCTGAATAGATGCATTTAATTTAATTTGCCATCTTGTTTCTAACTGACCCAGTTTTTTACTAATGTTCCCACCCCTAGGATTCACTGTAGCGATGTCTAAAATAGCAAAATAAAACATGTTACAACTGTTACTTTCTACCAAGTGACTCCATAGGGTATTTCTAGTGTCCTTTTTCTTTATACAATAGTAGTGGTCGTATATTCTTTCCCTGAGACTTCTATCAGTCTTCCCTACATAGTAACTAGGACACATTGAACATTTAGCTAGATAAACTATATGAGAGGCCCTACAATTACCTTTCCTAAACTTAATCACAGTACCAGTGACATTTTCCAGTTTTATACTATTCTCTGAAAAAATGTACCTACACTGATTGCAGGTGCCACATTTTGTAGTTCCTTTCACATCCCTTTCACTAGGATTGGTATATATTTTCCTTTCCAATTCTAATTTCATGTTACACCCGTTCCTAGATACAAATCTAGGTGTTTCCCCCACTATATCAATAATTCTTCTATCCATTTTTAATATGTTCCAATTATTGGTAATAATATTTTTAATATTTTTAGTCCATGGTGTATATTGTAATATACAGGCTCTGGTATAATCTATGTGGGTCTCTCTGCTAATTACTTCAGTGTTGTTCGCCTTTTCTAGGGGCCCATTACCTAACAAGGGTACATATTTTTTACCCCACTCCTTCTCTACATAGCTGGTTACACATCTTTAACCAGCCATCTGGGGTATCCCCTTTGGATAAACATGTTCCCTATAAGTTGTAATTCGGTAACCAGATCATTATATTCAGATGTTATCCTAGCGGCCCTAATGCATTGCTCCTTAATTATACTCTTTTTTTGTGTCATAGGATGAGAACTAGTATATTCTAAATATCCATTACTAAATGTCTCTTTCCTATATATTTTAGTTCTTATTTTTCCTTCATCAACTACAATTAATGTATCTAGATAGGCCATGGTGTGTGGGTCCACACTAAAAGTAAATTTCAAGTCGTTACTCCTTGAGTTCAAATAACCCATAAACAGTTCTAATTCTTCTCTATTACTTTTCCAAATCAAAAAAATGTAATCCAGAAAATCGGTAGTAACAAGAAATCTCATGAAACCACTTACTTTTGAATATATATTCGTCTTCCCAATCGTATAGATATAGGTTGGCAAAAATGTGGGCACAAGCTGCCCCCATTGCCACTCCTTTGGTTTGAATATAGTATTCCCCTTCAAACAAGATGTAGTTATGTTTCAAAATCAATTCCATGAATTCCACAACAAGTTCTATCATGTCATTTGAATAGTTACTTAATTTTTTCATGCAATTTTCTAACCTGAACAATCCATCCTCCTGTGGGATGTTTGAAAACAAGTCTACAACATCTATTGTCACTAATAGTGCTCCAGGGGTTAACATGTTATTCCTTAACCTTCCCAAAAAGGCCAAATTTTGGCAAATATGGGATAAACAGATTTGTTGGTGTTTGCAGCATATTACACATAATGAATAGAATTTCTACTTTTAATGTGATTTAACTTGTAAGACAATTGATTGTATTATGTTTCAGTTTAGTTTCATAAAGGCAAATTTTAAAGGAATGTTCTAAAAAATGGCACACTGGCACTTTAAATTTTTATTGTATTTAATTAATTCATTCATTAGATTGATGATGAAATGTATATAAATCAAATGAGTTTGGATAGACTTTGTTCTGAGGAAGTCTAAGTGTTTTAGATGAAAGCGCTTAACATTTGAATAAAAGAAGCTCTTATTTTACCATTGAGTGTCAGTATCTCGAATCCATACCAGTGAAAACAGATTATACTATTTGCTAAACTGTGGTTTATACAAGCAATACCAGCTTGAATCCTGTTTTCTTATTCCTAGTAAGAATTCAAAGTGATCTTTGGCATGGATCTTACATAAGTAGTAACAATGGTCTGTTTTAATCATTTATATCCCAATAGCAAGAAGATTTGTCCTTGCCCAATAAGTTCTCCCTTTTTTTATACACACACACACATGTGTGTGTGTGTATGTGTGTGCGTATATGTGTGTTGCGCTTATCTACACTATCCATCTATTTCTATCCATCTATTCAGGTTTGGTCTACTGATGCAAACAGTCAGCCAGATTCCAAGAGAATGCAATCAGTGTAACTAAATTGCTCTCACTGTAAGTCAACCCAGATTCCAAAACACCTGCTCTCAGTCTAAATGACTTGCCTCAGTGTGAGGTCCTTCTACAAACAGGCTTACACAGGAGAGAAAGATTCTAAAACACCTGCTCTCAATGTAAGTGGTCATTTACACTGTGAGCAAGTCTTTTGGAATCAGGCCCAATATTTTTATGGTTGCTCTATTATTATTTAACAGCTGGGCTAGTTAAAATTATTCTGATTGCACTTAAATCTTCACTTAGAGCTTTTGACTCTATTACTAATCAACACTGCTCAGCCAGATAACAAAGTTTATTTATTTTTATGTATTTTGCATTGGTTTACTGGAATAGTCCGAATGGACAGCAAAGACCCTTTTCACCAGATGCCCATGTAGAAAAGCTCCAATACAAAAACAGAAAAGCTACAATAATTATAATTAAAGAGATTAGAAAACCTACAATAATGATGAACACATATCTTACAAACAGATTTAAAAAGTAATGAAAGTAGCCTAAAAAGTAAAGAAGCATAAAAACAGTGTCAGACTATAACATAGCCATGAAATATATTGATATAAAATGAAGCATATTATAGAGTTCCACAGCAAGTGAAAAATTGTAAATAAAAATTCAATATACTTAAGATACAATGAGTAGGTATATTTATAATAAATGAAGAGAAACAACGATAATTTTTATGATGAAAATACAGATAGGACGTTTGAAGAGGGGTAACAGAGTAATTTTATAGTATAACAAAGGTAGTATAGCATTTAAAAGAAAGTCAAGAAGGGTAATAATGTAAGGGAAATGGATATAAAGGGATCAATGACAAACTATCACACACACAGATTGTCGAAAGTCATATTATCGAAACCATATGATCAATAAGTTCACTGAAAAAATCCAAATGAAAACACACACATGCAACAGCAAAAAAATGCTTTTGCAAGGTGCCTGCTGCATGCCCCACAGCTACAGCTAATTATTTAAACCAACTCCGAGATTGCACTATAGTGGGGAAAAGGGCAAATTTCCTGATCCCTACTGTAACTCCGTCTCAGTCAGAACGATTCAGCAAACTGAATTTTTGATCATATGATTTTGACAATATGTCCTTTCGATCATTTGATAGGAACCTGGTATAAAGATATACAAGGAAAACAATAGAGAGAGGAGAGTATATTAAGCCCAGGAAGAAGGAGTTTAGAAAAGTTTTCTTGGTTATGAAGAATTTATGTTACTACATATTCCAAGGGATAATTCATTAAGTTACCAAAACAAAAATGAAGTTTTACTGCAAAGATTGATGAGAAAAGAAATTAAACAAATGTCATTACCTTGAGCTTAGCAGTACCGTCCAGGACAGATTATATGATTTATGGCTGCAATGGGTGAAATTCATGAAGATATGAAAATAGAGTGTAGTGCTTGTGCGAGATAAATCAGGACATAAGTTAAAGACATCATAGTATTAGCCCTGAAATGGGGGAGCACAGACAGCAGGCGAAAAAAAAAAAAACATCACTAGCACAGCAAAGCATATGTGAAGTAACGTATTGCTACAGTGCTCTATTGCCTGTAGAACAGTAGGCTATATTGCATCTCTGTTTGTAACAAAAATAATTAAACATGTTGACATGAAAAGCAAGGATGCTTTTTTAAAGTTTTTTTCTATTGTACAATATACAGAGTGCAGGAATAACCCTTGGTAACACCATGTATTTAATTTGTCACTGGATAATGAGCTCATCATACATACAGATGGAACACTACTATGAGGTACTATTGAGGGGGTACAGTGTAGTGGCAAACCCTAATGGAAACAGCCAAAAGAGAAGAAGAAGTGTAGTATAACCCTGGCCAGATGCACACTGTCCCAACTTCCAAAGATGTGCAGTTTGTAAAAATTCAGTATAAATGATGCTTTTTAAGTATATGCCTAGTACCTTTTGTTACAGTTACACCATGTTCCTTATACATTTTCAGCTGTGATACGTGTATGTGTACTGCAAAACTGTAACCAGTAATAATTCATCTGACATTCTCAACATTGACGTCAGTGGTGAAGAAACATCCCATAATTAAGTGTTCAACTGGAATCTGTAATGCATTTTTTCGATGTGTGTGTGTATGGACATCCACATGTATGAAAATGTATATACATCCACCCACCTATGCACTATAGAGATTATAATGTTCTCTAGTAATGCACAGTCATTATGGCTAAATGGATAGGTTCAGTGCTAACCAGATAGGTTCAATGCTAACTCCCCCCTCACCCCCTGAAGGTCCCATATCTATACAGGAAGAATGCAGAGTCTCTGTAATCACAACTATGCAGGTAAAAACTGCACTCTCTAAAGCCAAAAACAGAGCATCCATGGGACCAGACAACATCCCGGGCTGTTTTTTACATGAACTTCAGAACAAAATGGCTCCCCCCCTAAGCACCATGTTCAATCATAGCCTCACATCAGGCTTTGTGCCCACTGAATGGCACACAGCAAAAGTTATCCTTTTCCATAAAGGAGGAGCCATCACTGATCCCAGGAACTATCGCCCTATTAGCCTGATAAGCCTGGCCTGCAAGGCCATGGAACGTATCATCATGGAACTCATAAACAAAGACATTAGTAACCTCCAAACTCTGGACCCCACCCAGTTCAGGTTTGTGAAAGGCAGCTCATGCCTCCTGAACCTGATCGACTTCTTTGAGGCAGTCAC
The DNA here is from genome assembly GCF_019279795.1 of Protopterus annectens. Lineage (NCBI taxonomy): Eukaryota > Metazoa > Chordata > Ceratodontiformes > Protopteridae > Protopterus > Protopterus annectens. Next base: position 359,259,231 of record NC_056751.1, read on the forward strand.
CAAAGCCGTAGATGAGGGTAAGGTGGTTCACACAGCCTATCTTGACCTAGCCAAGGCTATCGATGCCATTCCCCCATTCTGGAATTATAGCTAAACTCATTAAACTAGGTATAAATCCCTGCGTCACAAAATGGGTTGCCAACTGGCTCACTGACAGAACCCACACTGTAAAAGTTGCCAACTCCAAATCTGACATCAAACCAGTGACAAGTGGAGTACCACAGGGTTCAGTCCTGGGACCTCTCCTATTTGGTATCTACTTCTCTGAAGTACAAGCTAACACAGAAGGACTCTGCTAATGAAGTTCCCAGATGACTGCAAACTAGGAGCCATAGTTGAGTCCCCAAATGATGTGGACATCTTACAGAAGGGCCTCACTGAGACAGATGCCTGGTGTCAGAGCCGTGGCCTCAAGCTCAATGCCAAAAAGTGCATTGTCATCCCCTTTGGTAAAAACTCTGTACCCATGAACTACCACATAGGCAGCAGTCTACTTAACGCCAAATGTGTGATAAGAGACCTTGGGACCCAGGTGGACAGTAGTCTCTCCTTGGATAATCACATTGCCACAGTAGTCAGGAAGTCCTTCTACGTGGCACACCTCATCACAAACGGGTTCTCATCCAGGAAAAAAAGAGGTCATTGTTCCCCTCTACTCGACACTCATTAGACCCATTATAGAGTACAACACTTCTTTTGGAATGTACCTCACAAGACATCTGCAGCAGCTGGAAAGGCCACAGAAGTAACTCACAAAGAGGATTACTGGCCTCAAACAGTTGCCCTACACTGACCATCTCAAAAACTCCAGCTTTACTCCATAGCATATCGCCTACTCCGAGGTGATCTCTGCCTAACATATAAGAGTCCAGAGCTGTTGGACATGCTACACCTAAAGAAATCCCAATCCCTCTGAGCTACACACTCTAGAGACTTAAACCTTGTCACCACAATAAACAGGACATACTGGAGGGATAGAGTCCTGTCCCAGAGACTTCCCATACTCAGGAACAAGCTACCCATGTATGTCAAGCAAATTTTGATGAGTGGATGGTAAATAGGAAAGACACCCTGGGGATCACTTCTGTGGCTCTGCTCGACAGTGGCACAGGAAAAAGAACCTTGTTGGCTAGGCTTACTTAGGCCCTTGGGCCAATAGCCTAATACCTACTTATGAACCTATGGCCAATGTGATATACATCAAGTGTTGCACATACTCTGTTTAGTATATATTATGGCACATAAACTGCCCATTCAGAAAGCCAAATACCCTCTCTACAATCATTTTGTTTTACTGTGTGCCATGTTGCTCCTGTCCCCTGTCACTGTTTAATGATGGAAGATTGGGTTTTTTAACTATTATTCTAGTAGGTTTGTGGCATCATCCACAAAACAATCTTACAATGGTTACATAAAGTGTCAGTCGTTCTTTGCATTATTCTGCATTATAATGTGCTGTGGGTGTATAAACAATGTCATACTGGTGTACTGTCTTGTACAACCATTTGTGCCACTCAGCAACAACTACACATAACTTCCTGTATTCATACTCAGCAATAAGATGCCCCTATGCTACTATGTCCTATCTAAATGCCTGGCAGTATTCAGTGATCTCCCAGATGTGGGTACTGATTGTGTTACCAGGGAGTGTGACATACACAGTGGAAATGAAACTGGCTGCATTATGCATGAGCTGGCAACTGATGAACTGATATCAGCTAAAATGCAGAGAGCTATGATAATTTTGGTTTCCAGCAGAATGGAATATTCATATTGCACTATAAGGACAAGTCCACATGCCGCATATCTGATTATAGGGTGGCTTCTCCAGCTCTGTAATAATTCATGACTCATTAACTCCTATTCAGACTGAAAAGCTCCTGGTTGAATATATGACATTACGATCCTTATGTAATCTCTGTGTCACAGTGCCATTCCAGTGTTAATGAATGTCAGACATCCCTGCTGGTTGAGCTAATATTATCCAGAATGTTTTCACATACGTCTTTGATTAAGAATCATGAACAGGCTTATGACATGCTTTTTAGTACTGCACCATACTTTACATGTATTAATATGGCATGGCTTGGTTTAGCCATAATAAACACAGGGAAAATAATTTTCATTTCTTTTATCTGTTTATGAATTACAAACTATTTGTAAAATTTAATAACCACCCAATATATGCTTCTGATTTGTATATTATGTTTATCAACCTACAATCTAGCATTTCAAGGATTTTGATATCTTTTACCCAGAACATGATACTTTTTAATGATACTGCAGTTCAGCAGTGCTGACTTCACTGACTATTATTACTTAAATGCCCTTCAAAAACCAATGATGCATTCTGTCTGGGATGGTGTGACATGCTATATGCTATATAGAGATTGTTCAGATTAAAAACATGTCAGTCAAACTCTTGAGATAATTACAAAGCAACAAATGTGAAAGCATATTATTCGCAAAGCTGTTATAAATCAGATCATGAAAATGCCTCCAATCCGCAGATAGCTATGCACCTTTTCAGGTAACTGCATTTTATGTCACCATATTTGTTGATTCCCTTATTTAACAAAATTCATATCAACTTAGCCTTTTGCAGACGTTCTATGTAAAAAAAAATATGAAAGCATTGACACTGATGCACGATACAAAACAGAAAAGAAAAACAATTATTTACTACAATGTGTACAATACATAGCAGACAAGCTATGACTAAACAAGCTGCTGTTTTAATAGAAACAGAGAGAGCTGAACAGCTTTTGTCTTGGTGGAGGAAAATGTGCACAAAAGAGAGAGGTTAAACTGCACAAGATCAGAGTGAATCAAGTCTGATGCAGCTAAAACTATCTAGACAGGGCAAGGCTACATGCAATGACATGACCTCCCAGCAAAGATTCACAGTATGGCACTAGCAGAATGGCAGAGATGCCTCCTCTAGCCTGTCCTACTTGTTTTTACTACTGATAAAGACTAGTAGCCTGCTATAATGATGTGTGGTAGACTGTAAATGGTGCATTTTGCTTTAGTGTTCTACAGCAAGCTGTTAAAGGGGGCATTTAGGTACTTCTAGCTATATAAATTACCCAACATTTACTTAATGACTTTGACTTCAAGAAAGACTTGGCAGATTACCATTTCTTTTAGTGGATATCAACTAGTCAAAACACAGATAGTCATGCATAAAGTATCTCTTCATATAATTAACCCACGAGTTCCATTTAGAGTTGCTTTTGTTCTGTATAAGGATACAGTAGGGACACATACTGACTGTAAACCCACAGGGAATATGTGGTTAGGAGACACTGACTACAATATCCATGACACTTCATTTGACTCATCTTTAACATTTATCCAATAACAAAATCTGAGATTCACTGGCTACAGCGCCTAAGGTTTTCACCTCTTTTCTTTTTATTTTCTACACCTGTTAATATGCTTTGGAATAACATGCACATCTGGATTTTATTCCTGAACTTGAGAATGAATAGATTTTCTCACTTAAGATTTATACAATTTGAGGACATTTCATAAAACAGTCTGCTCTTTCTGAAAAGCACTTGTGTGCTTACTTATGTTTTTCTACTCCATTTTAAAAGAATGAGGTCCATTAGCTGCAACAGCCTGTCTTCTTTAATGGCCCAGAATCATAAGCTTCACAGACTGGCTTGCTTTAACTTAACATAGTATTCACTGAAGGCACACCTGTCATAGTAGTGTCCAAGCTATTCACAGTTCATTACATTATTTGTTAAGCAACAGACAGATTTGCATCTGATAACCTTATACTTGTCTTTGTGAGATTTGATCTTCGTTATCTGGTGACTCAATTTCATAGTGAGACAGGTTACTCGGAAAAGGTAACACTGGTTACCCAGATGCCCAAGTCATTTACAAAACCTAAACAAATCCTCAGCAAGTTTGTTTCCTTCTTATACTTTTATAGAGAAGACAAATGGCCCACTAAATCTGTCCTACTGTTGTAGGAATTTTGTATGCACATGTTCATCCTCTTGCCTCTTTCAAACTGCCACGTTTCAAGCACCACGGAATATCTTTCTTGGTCTATGTACCACCACGTTTGCTATTCTAGGACACTACAACTCTCAACTTTCTCTATAAAGAAAACAAAAAAGTAACTTCTTAATTGGACTTAAACCATCTTTCTAGATGACTCCTTTTCCTATTCAGGGCAGCGTGCCCTAGAGAGTTGTGTGACTGCTGGCTGAGCAGTAATTCAGAATTTGAAATATAGTAGTCAACTTACAGCGTGTTTGTATAAAGCAATTGGCATAATAGGAAAGCAACCACAGATTCCAAAGGGTGGTAAGAAAGATGCCATTAGATGAGCAAACCACAGATTCTAAAGGTAAGCAAGAAAGAAGCCATTACATGAACAATGCTGTCTATGTTATTACCTTCTACATAGGCTGTAGATTATATGTAAACCGGTTTATACTGTTTCTTCCATTGTAGCCTTCTAATATTTCATAGGTTCATAAGTAGGTACTAGGCTATTGTCCCAAGGGCCTAAGTAAGCCTAGCCAACAAGGTTCCCTGGCTTACGTCACCCAAGAAAGTTATTTTCCTGTGCCCCTGTCGAGCACAGCCACAGAAGAGATCCCCAGGATGTATTTCCTATTTCCCATCCACTCAAGATTTTTCTTGAAGAGTGCTACCATGTCCCAGCCAGTTTAGAACTGTCTAGAGAAGTTTAAGACCAAACTTCCCAAATGCAGGTAATAGACCAATAGTTATTGCCAACCCAATCCCACTCCACCCAACAGAAAAAATGTATCTTAGCATACCCTATACTCATGATAATCAATCTAGACTTTCTCTTTTCAAACAAACATCCAACTGATAAAACTGTTACTAGATAATAAAAAAGCTACACAATAGTTTACAAGAAATTTTCATTCTTAAGAAGACACCATGCTAAAGATCACAAGCCTACCTGATATTGTGTTGTACAGAAATGATTATCTCTAATTTTAACCTATTGACAGATGAAGCAACCCAGTATCATGATTTCTTCCATAATTACTGATTCCTCACTCTGGAAGCATCTCAGTAACATACAAGTTAGTAAAGAATGAATGCCTCCATTTTGAAAGCATTGTTTTTAACACCTTTATTGAATTATCACTTAAGACATAGGCAACATGCATTTCTATAAAACAAATCAAACCATGTTAATATGTTCACAGTTACAAACATTATACATGACATGTATGCTTTTATACAATTATTATCAATCTAACATTTCATAAATTGTTCACTTCCTGCCTTCCCTTAAATATCACTTATCCTCTAAAACATTATTCTGCACGTACTGTTAACCACAATATCAATTTTTTTCTATGTAGTTTGCTCCTACTCTTTTCTAAAGATCCCACTTCCAGTTCTTTTATCTCTGTTACAATATTTACTACTTCAAATACAGATGGTTTAGACTTTGGTTTCCACTTTAAAGTAATTGCTTTCTTGGTAGCCACCAGAATTAAGCTTAACAAGGCCTTGCTATGTCTTGGCAACTCAGACCCTTTATTCCAGCTCAGAAAAATATTTTCCTTAGTTTCACCCATTTGCTCACCTAATATGTCTTACAGAGTAAAGCATAGGGAATTTTTAAAGTCTGGCAACTCATTATACTCCCAAAACATATGTTTCCAGTTACCGTTTTCTTCTCCATCACACCTTCAACATTTGGCATCCACCTGAGGAAAATTTCTTTTGAGTCAGCTTCGAGTATAACAATACCCATTACCCATGCATAAAAATCCTACATCTTCTAGACTTTCTTGCATATTTGGGAGTATACATGTGCTGCCCCATTGTTTCCTTGTGAATTGCTTACCCTATCTCTCTTCCCAAATTTTCTAACTTCCTCTGATTGATTACTATACTTATCATGCAATATTTTATTTCCCCTACTAGTCATCCCCTTTAACCAGCAGTTTCTCTTCTAGCTTCAATTAAAAACTAAATGAAACCAGGTCTTCCCCTATCCCTTTCTCTTTGCCTCTACTCTGATATCAGTCACGGATAGGGAGGCAAGAGAGAAGTTATTTAAAGTTAGACACAACCTTGTTCAACATGTTCTGTTAAGGTGAGATGGACCATGACTGTTATCATTTCTTGCAGGTTAGTCATCCTAAGATGGCAGGGTTGCTTGGGATACCCAAGGTACACAAAAGCTATACAAATCCACCTTTTAGGCCTATAACATCTGCCAGTAAATCGTAAACTGAAACAATTTCCATATGGTGAGACTACATCTTAAACCCCATTGCGCAGGCTTCAAAACACTACCTGCACGATTCATGATGTTTTTTGGAGATCTTAAAGAATTTTGAACCACTGGCAGGACATTTTAATTTTGCATCCTTAGATGTCAATTCCCTTTACACAAGCATTAACCAAAAAAAGGTTTAGAGTACTTAAGGGAATATTTAATCAACAATATAGATTTTGATAATACTAAAGTCAATACTATCTGCTGTCTTTCGGATTTGGTATTAAACAATTTTTTAAATTTAATGACCATTTATTTAAACAAACATCTGGGGTGGCTATGGGAGCAAGAGTAGCTCCTATGTTTGCTAATTTAGTTATGGCAAGCTGGGAATCTAAATTCCTGACTAATCATCCAGAAGTAGACATGATTATTACATATAACCATTATATTGATGATTTATTTTATTTTATCTTTTATGGAAAGGTGATTATGAGGATTTTGTCCAGTTGGTGACCTATTTAAATCTAACCACCGATTTTCTAAGATTCAGTATCAGTGGTTTAGGAGAGACTTTACATTTTCTGGATTTGCATTTGATATAGTATTCCCAACGTCACATGTTTAGTAGTAGCATTTATAGGAAATCAGTCTTTGTATATCAATATTTACAGAGGGACAGCTTACATCCCATTCATATGAAAAAAGGGGGGGGGGGTTAAAGGACAAATAATCAGATTGAGTCGTTTGACATCGGATAATGATATATTTTTGGATGAGTTAAGCATATTGAGATCCTTTTTTGAGTTTAGAGGTTATGATCGTGCATGGCTCATGAAAATAGAAGAAGAGGTGAAGTCGAGAAATGGAATAGCTTGTCCCATTCTAAGGGGTAATGCAAACAATTTAGTACAAAGTATAGGGAATGCCATTAGGGCATCTGACAACAATAATTTTTCATGTACTTTTCCATTACTGATCCTACAGACATTGCCAACATACTGGCTGACAGGTTCAGTGCAAACTTCTCCCCCCCCTCCCCCCCAAAAGGAGAGATATCTATACCAAGCGATTGCAGCCCCCCAAACATCTCCAACGCCCAAGTGAGAACTGCTCTCTCCAAAGCAAAAAACACAGCATCCATGGGACCTGATTGTGTCCCCGGCTGTGTGCTCCACTAACTCAATGAGGAATTAAACCCACAGCTAGGACAGCTGTTTAATCATAGTCTTACCTCTGGATACGCACTCCAGGAGTGGCGACTGCAACTGTGGTCCCACTTCACAAAGGCGGTGCCTCCACCGACCCTGGAAATTACCGGCCCATTAGCTTGACAAGCCTTATCTGCAAAGCCATGGAGAGGATCATAATGGACCTCATAAATAAAGACATAGGGAATTTGCAGACTTTGGATCCATCCCAGTTTGGCTTTGTCAAAGGCAGATCATGCCTTCTAAACTTGGTTGACTTTTTCAAAACAGTCACCAAAGCCATTGATGAGGGAAAGGCAGTCCATACAGCCTACCTCGATCTGGCGAAGGCCTTCGATACAATACCCCACTCGGGTATCATTGAAAAACTCATCAGCTTAAATGTTAACCCATACATCACAAGATGGGTTGCAAACTGGCTGAGTGACAGAACCCACAGGGTCAGAGTTGCTGGCGCCATGTCAGACTCAAAGCCTGTCACAAGTGGTGTACCACAGGGCTCAGTCCTGGGCCCACTCTTGTTTGGCATCTACTTTTCCAAAGTACAAGCAAACACAGGAGGGTTATGGCTGACAAAGTTTGCAGATGACTGCAAACTGGGCCATAGTAGAAAACACATCTGACACAGATATCCTTCAGAAGGGTCTCACAGAAACGGATAACTGGTGCCAGAGCCATGGCCTAAAGTTAAATGCCAAAAATGCATAGTCATACCCTTCAGGAAAAACAAGGTTACCCCTAGCTACCAAATAGGTGGCAATCCACTGAGCACAGAAGAAGTTATCAGGGACCTGGGGACCCAGGTTGATAGTAGTCTGTCATTCGACACCCATGTAGCTAAAGTAGTTAGGAAGACCTTCTACATTGCCCACCTTATCATGAAGGGATTCTCATCTAGATCAAGGGAGGTCATAGTCTCCCTATACTCATCACTCATCAGACCAATGATTGAGTACAATGCCCCATTCGGAATGCATCTGATCCGACACTTGCAGCAGCTGGAGAGGCCACAAAAGTTCCTCACCAAAAGGATAAAGGGTCTCAAACATCTGTCCTATGCTGCCCGACTGAAAGAACTCCAGCTCTATTCAGTCGCCACCGCTTGCTCAGCGGTGACCTTTGCCTAACATACAAGGCCATGTCAAACCCAGATTTGATGAATATGCTTCACCTCAAAAATCTAGATCCGTCAGAGCCACAAGGGCGGAGACTTAAACCTCGACACGGCTATTAATAGGACGTGCTGGAGGGATAGATTCATCACCCAAAGACTCCCTATGCTGTGGAATAAAATCCCGGTATATGTGAGGCAGAGCACCTCGCTGGCCTTGTTCAAGAGAAATCTTGACCAATGGATGGGAGATCGCAGATATACCCCAGGGATTACCTCAGTGTCACTGCTCGACAGAGGCACAGCAAAATAATGGGTATAGTTCCCCATACTAAAGGGGTGGCGTAAGCCACAAAACTATGGGCTAGGCTTGTAAATGCCCTCGGGCAGATAGCCTAGTATGAACCTATGAACCTATGAACCTATTACCAATAGTAAATGAAATGTGGTTTTTAAGAGACATAATTGTTGAAAAACTGGAAAGCTTTGCTTGGTAATATAGATTTGGTGAAAGTCATAGGAATGTGACCTAAATTTACTTACAAGAAAAGTGTTAATATTAAAAGTGTATTAGAAAGGGGTACTAGCAAATGTGATTATGACAAGAGGTGTGTACTATGGACTTAAGGCACTTTTTCTTGTATGAACTACAGACAGTGTAGGTTCATAAGTAATTCCTCTTCAGTTAGATTTAGTCATAGTAATAGAACTTTTTGGGCTAAAGGCTACTATACATGTAATAGTGGGCTAGTAGTATATGTTGCTATGTGTCACTCTTGTCCCAGTTTTTATATTGGGAAAACTACTAGGTGCCTTAAACTTAGAATTTATGAACATCAATTGGCCATCAGAAAGGAGGAACCTACTAATGCTTTAGTTAGGCATGCCACTACATTTACAGTATAAGAAATTTTGTTTTTTGTTATTGACAGTGTATTGAATGTTATTCAGGAGATTTTAAAACTTTATTTGAATGTAAAGAATCCTTTTTTCTGGCAGATTTACCTGGCTGCAGATCGTGCACCAGGTTTGAATGACACTTATCAAATGCTTTTTACAAATTAAATAATTTTTTAAAAGTTTAATATATATTATCTTTTAAAAGTTTAATACTTTTATGTATATCTAACAATTAGTTTTAATATAAGTGTATGTTTATTTACTAAGTTGTATATTCTTAAAAACATTTTTTCTCATATCAAGAGAATCAATTTGAGGTTATTGGCTCAAAGAAATCATGTGATTTGCATTTTTGATATGTATATTGATCGAGTGGGTGTGTTGGAGTTTTTCTGAAGAAGTTCATAAGAATAAAGTGGATGAAAGTGCTAACTTTGGTGTCCGTGTCCTTGGTTCATTTTGGAGGCTGTTTTGTTCATCTTATTTTATTTACAGTTATTTTTCTTTGTTTCCTTCCTCCCTTCAGTGTCCTTCCAAATATTAATGACATGAAATGTGGCATATGCATTTTAGTCCTGCATACGTTTACCAAAGTCAAGAAAAGTCAAATCTTTCCACTTTTTCTTGTAAAACCATGTTTCAGAAATATATTTGATGTTTTATAGCCTCATGTTTATTTACAAATTTCATCATTGTTGGTCTTCTTCTTATTCATCTCCATCTCCCAACACCAGACTCCAGTTCAAGTGTAAGGTACTCCCATTTCTTCTAATCACCTCCTGTTCTTTTTCAGTCTCTCAAGAATTTTCCTTTGGAACACTGGAAAAGGTTTCACTGACAAAGTCTCTATATAAGTTTTATTATCAGAAGAATGAGAAAAGTCTCTATATAAGTTTTATTATCAGAAGAATGAGAAGAAGTTTCCCCTTCTGTTTGATGGCTCACTTTTTGCTGGACAGACTTTTGCATTCCCTCCTTAGCCTGTTTTATATTACAAACTACTTTGGTCTTCCAGGAAAAAATAGTCTGAAGACAGATGGGTACAGTAGCTTGAATCTCACACTTGCCTCTCATTATTCCCTGATTGCTGGGATACATTTTCTTCTATTCTGCCTTGTTTACAGTGAATAATCATTTTCCACAAACAATCTACTATCTCCAATTTTTATTACTTTGCTATTTTGCAGGATCCAGTCTTGCTTCTGGTATGACTGCATCTTTACCAATACAAGTTTTGACTGCTTTCTCATGGCCAGGTTTGGAGCATACACATGATGTGCCCTTTCAAATGACATTCCTGCTGTGGAATACTAGTCCAGTTGCTTATCTGTGTTTTCATAAAATTAATACAGTAGTTTCTGTTGTACAGCATCATTTTTTTCCCTGCGTGTTTTGTCTTCTAACTCTACCAGTTTTTGAAACAGTTCTTCTTGAGCAGTCTCATACTCAGACAGCTTTTTCTTAATTTTGACCTCTGGTGTTTGCATTTTTGTAGTTTTATCAGTTCATCTGAATAGCTGTTTAAAGCTTCTTCAATTTTCTCCACCCTTTTGATATTTGAGTTGATATGCTTATTTAATGTTTCATCTATTTTAATCAGCTCTGAGGACATTTGATTTTTTCCTGTACATTACTGTAAGCTATGCCTTGCACCAAAGATGGAGTTTAGACTGCTTTTTTGCTAAACAGCTGCAGGATTCTTCCCAGTCAGTATTTTTTTCTTCACATTTTCTAGCTGATTTTCTTTCAGGTCTGTACATCTCTGTCCTGAGCAGCTTCTATTATGTTGGAAGGTTTGTCTGCTTGGCAGTGCCTAAAAGCAGGTATTATAGGGGTGGACAATGTTATTGTGAATACCGAAAAGCCTAGTTGTGACAAGAGAAGACCATCCCTGGCAAACCAGTGTGGCCTGTCAACCATGCCCTCCTAGGCTGACATGTACTGTACCCCTTTGGAATGGCACCAGTAGCTAAGCCAATTATTAATGTTGATCATTTTCTTCTGGTATTGTGGCATCATCCTTGTTGATGGTAGAATGCTGCTCAATGCTAGGCTCATACCTGCCTGTGACATATATTCTGAGAGCTCAATCATGTTTCTCTTCATATAGTCTAAGGAGGTATGTCTCAGGTCATTCATGCCCACACTGACTATGATTGAGTCATACTGGTACTTAGGGGTAAGTGACCTGAGTGCTTGCATGATCTAGTGAATTCTGGTCCCTGACAGGCAACTAACTGTAATGCTCCCCTTATCCAGCCTGGTAAAAGGGACATCAGTGTGTCTCACAATGGAGTAAGCTAAGACAGAATATTGGGTTTTGGAGTGTTTCACCTTATAGGCTTGGTAGTTGAGGCACTATGAGATGTGGCTTTATGTGTTGTGATGGGAAATGACTTGTTTGTGTGCATGCAGTGTTTCTAAGGACTGCATCTGACAGACCTTTGAGGTTTGGGTAAGTTACATTTGAGCACCTCTGCATATGTGGGTATATGTGAATGGTACTTTTCTGGTGTGATGAATGATGTGTGAGAGTCACTGACAACCTGTTTGTTGCTTTTTATTTCTGTATGTGAGAGTTTAGCTTCTAGTGACAATGCGTAACTGCATCTCTTATATACTGTATTTGTTTGAGAATTAAGTGGTTGCCAAAGTACATAAGGCAACTGTTGCATTACCTCAGGATGCCCATGTCAACCAAGCTGGATGCAGAGATAGTAGGAAAGTATTCATCCATGATTGCAGGTATTAATGTGTACTCAAAAGGATAGGAGTTGGGGATGTTTGCAACCAGATGAGGGATATTATTATTTTTTATTGTTTACTGACATTTGATTACCAGAAAAGTGTGACACGCAGGTGCCCATTTTCAGCGGAATCCTGGGAAGAAGGGCTTCAAAGTATTACAAAAACATTTTAAGAAAAATAATTTTACAATCTTCAAAAATAATACAAAGAAAAATATACAGTTTAAATAACTATACCAAATTAGATATTATGTAATAACATTGGTTAAGAATCTATACAACTTACATGAAAATGATTTGATATTTAGAGAACTTTTAGCCATTTTACAGAACAATTAAAGGTAAATTACCATAATACAAACTACAAACAGGAACTGCAACATGAAGTGAGAGAAAAAACATGGCATATTCAGAAAGAGCATCAGGTAAGAGAAACCGACTGAAGTAAGGAAGTGAGTGAAGAAGGGAGATAAATGAGATGCAAGGTATGACAAAGTACTTCTTCATATTTATGAATATAGTTTATCCTGGGGTTGAGAGAGACTAGAGCCAGAATTTGGCTAGGGTGTCTTTCAAAATGGTTTTAAAGGACTGGAAGGAGGGTACTGACCTGATGGATACAGGTAAGGAGTTCCCGGCCTTAGAAACATGGTATGAGTACAGACCATGCATAGCAGATTTGATAGGTTTATGGAAAGACAAGAGTTTAATCTCTATAATCCATATAATCTGGAGTGACTGCAGAGGCTAAAATGATTGCTTACTAATCTTGCAGTGGAGTGACTCCAAACAAAAGAACAAAATACTCTAGAGAGTCTCAATCTAGAATCAGCTGACATGATTGGCAAATCAACATTCTGCATACTGAGGAAGACTTAATAACTTGGGTGTAACACATACTAACTGCCAAGAACACCCACTAACCATCATTCCTTTATTTGAATTTTTTGACAAAGCACAAATAAACGTCTCTAGTATGAAGTGGACACAGGAAAAAAAAATGTAATTTGTTTGATTTACAGATTGCATTTTTTTTCTATAAGTAATACATTACTTGTAATTGAGTAGTTATGTTTTCTTGTTTTCCTAATACTGGTTGTCTTTTCAAATTTTGCAGTCTGACAAGAAAAAATTCCCCATAATGCTTTTTTACCATTGCTGTAATTTTTCAGACACCCTGACACATGTGTTTAACACATTCAGTGTCAATAATTTTGTTTAAATAATAATTAGAGTAACTTATACAGAATTATATTAATTCATTAAGTATGAAATGGACATAGGAAAAAAAATGTAATTTATTTGATTTACAGATTGCATTTTTTTTCTATAAGTAATATATTACTTGTAATTGAGTAGTTACGTTTTCTTGTTTTCCTAATACTGGTTGTCTTTTCAAATTTTGCAGTCTGACGAAAAAAAAAAATTCCATAATGCATTTTTACCATTGCTGTAATTATTCAGACACTCTGGCACGTGTTTAACACATTCAGTGTCAATAATTTTGTTTAAATAATAATTAGAGTAACTTATACAGAATTATATTAATTCATTAATGGAACTTTTTATAAGTATAAAGTAACACATTTTAACAGGCACGGGACATTCCTAGTTGAAGTTGCTAGTAAACTGTTAAGAGTGTTCCATATTTTGCCCATTTGTTCCACATTACGAAAGGCAGCATTCTATATTTTGTAGCAGGAAGGTTGACAGCTATGATTGCTGTAAGACTCAAATACTATAATCAGTTAACTTATGTGTGAGGATTTTTAATGAATAAGAAGATGTAATGTGTAAAATGTGCCTGACAGTGTGCTACTTTTTATTAATCCTTCAGTCCTGAAAAAGCAAAAGCAGTTGATGAAACAGCATGTATTTAAACTTGTCAGGCTAATTATATTTGTTTTCTATGTGTACTAGTGTTATTTATAAAACACGTAAACCTGCCATTGCCAGGGTTTGCAAAAAGTAATCAGTAGCAACCAACCTATTTTTGCCTGGGGCTTCATCTGTCTGCTCTTTAACATCAGTGTTATGAACAAGACAGAGCAAGAGAGGGATGCATCCAGTGCTATTCACAGGCAGTTGAGGCCAGGTAATGACAGAAGCACTGTATAAAAAGTAAAACACCATATTCGTGAGCACTAACACTGCAAACTTCTTATAAAACATGTTAAAATTAAAACTTAACTTGCTGGGGTTTCCTGATTTCCTTGTAAAGTTATGAAACCTGGAGTGGCCCCCCCCCTCCCACTTTAAATATGGGATAGTATTACTCTTATTACTTTCTTCCACATGTCCTTCCATGTAATTATTTCACCTTATTGAATCCTTCATACCCAATGCTGTCTCCGTACAGGTACTTCTTTGTACCTATTGAATTCAGCTTGAAGAAAGGAGATAAAATGCAATTATTCAATATTACGTTATTAGAGAAGTACTAACCACAAAGACATAGAGACTAAATCGCCACTTCCCTGTTCTCTGCTTCTGAGTTCATCTTATTATCACAGTCAAGATAAGAGCTTCCGTAACTAGAGGTGCTACACCTTAACTATGCTGAAACTACTTACAGCCACTTAAAACCCAAAAGGCTAGATAAGAGTACCTGGCACAACACAGAGGATAAAGCCCTGACTATGGTCCAGGCAACCCAGGTTTTATTAGCAGCTTGGACATCTTAGACATGTGAAGCATTGACAGGGAAGGGCACATGAGGGAGGGTGTGTGCTTGGGTACACCTCACAATTGATCCCCAGGTTTGATTAGCACATTCGGCATCTGAGATGTTGACTGGAAAGATGTGTACTTAAAGTTTCTTCACACTTGATCCCTGGCAGACTTTAGGGGCATGCAGGTGAAAAAGTAGGAACACTAGATGAATTGTTGCTGAGGTGGGATGATACGCCTACACCTCCTCATTTCACATCTGCTCCTAGAAGAAACAGGTGCAAGTGGCATAAAAAGAAAAGCTAGGGTATACAATAAAAATTCTCCCCAGCGGCAGTATAACACTGTGCAAGGACATACCTTCCTTACCTACCCTGACGATGGATCCGATATGTCTCCCTCACCACCACCAGTCCCCATGACTGAGGATCCAAAAAGAACTTTAAAAAAAAAAAAAAAAAAAAAGCGAGAGAGAGTGGCACTTTTTGGAGGTGATAAGAAAATGCGAGGAGTCAGAGCATTATTTGAAGGGAATGGAATTTATTTGCTTATATTTTTATGACTGGGCATCCAGCCACATCACATAAAATTTCTTCTTTAATTGGTAAATGTGAATGCCTCAGCTTCTTGCTTGAAATGGCCCTTTACAAACTTCATTTGACTGCAGTGTTCAGTTGTCAAGCTGTTTGCATGTTTGCATCATTCTGTATTCCATGTGACAAAATGCACTAATTTTGAACAATATGAACTTGAAATGTTTCTGGTACCTTTACTTAACTGTTTTTCATCTTTATTCAGCTGGATCACCACCATATTAAGGAAAAAAATCTGAAACATCTGGTGTTGTGTATAGATGTCTGGTTGTATGGATCAGCCCAGTGGGATTATGGCCCATACAATGCTAGGTTAATGAGCACAGCCCCATCAATACTTAAACTCAAATAGAATTTTCTTCTCCTTTTGGCTGCTCCCATTAGGGGTTGCCACAGCGGATCAACTGTTTCCATTTCTTCCTGTCCTCTGCATCTTGCTCTGTCACACCAACCACCTGCATGTCCTCTCTCACCACATCCATAAACCTTATCTTAGGCCTTCCTCTTTTCCTGTTACCTGGCACGTTCATCCTTAGCATCTTTTTCCCAATATACTCTGCATCCCTCCTCAGCACATGTCCAAACCAACGTAATCTTGTCTCTCTGGCTTTGTCTTCAAACCTTCCAACCTGGGCTGACCCTCTAATATACTTATTCCTAATCCTGTCCATTCTCGTCACACCCAGTGCAAATCTTAACATCTTCAACTCTGCCATGTCAAGCTCTGACTCCTGCCTTTTTGTCAATGCCACTGTCTCCAACCCATATAACATAGCTGGTCTCACTACCCTCTTGTAGAACTTCCCTTTCACTCTTACTGGTACTCTTCTGTCACAAATCAGTCCTGACAGTCTTCTCCCCCCACACCATCCTGCCTGTACTATCTTCTTCACCTCTCTTCCACACTCACCGTTACTCTGAACTGTTGATCCTAAGTATTTAAACGCATCCACCTTCGCCACCTCCCTGCATCCTCGCCATTCCTCTATCCTCCCTCTCATTCACACACATATATTCTGTTTTAGTCCTGCTGACCTTCATTCCTCTTCTCTCTAGAGCACATCTCCACCTCCCCAGGGTCACCTCCACTTGTTTTCTACTCTCACTACAGATCACAATGTCATCTACAAACATCATAGTCCACGGGGACTCCTGTCTGATCTCGTCTGTCAACCTGTCCATCACCACTGCAAATAAGGAAGGGCTCAGAGCTGATCCTTGATGTAATCCCACCTCCACCTTAAACGCATCCGTCACTCCCACCGCAGACCTCACTGCTGTCACACTACCCTCGTGCATATCCTGTACCACTCTTACATACTTCTCTGACACTCCCGACTTCCTCATACAATACCACAACTCCTCTCTAGGCACCCTGTCATATGCTTTCTCCAAGTCCACAAAGACACAATGCAACTCCTTCTGACCTTCTCTGTACTTCTCCATCAACACTCTCAGAGCAAACATCGCATCTTAAACTCAAATAGAATACACTATAAAATGCAGAAACTGACAGTGCACAGCAATTTATATGAATTACAATGTATTCTGTTAGCAAGCAATGCACCTGCTATGATGAAACATGGCAACCTTGCGAGTCTATTGTTTTGCTTATTTTTTTCCTAATCATAATACAATAAAATGTTTAAACCACTTAATTACCCTAATATGTGCTGTATTGTAACTGCCTTTTAAACATGGCTCTCCAAGGTTTTAAAAGTCACTTTGCTGCACACCTACTAACTGCTGAAATATTATAGGAACTGCTGCAAAGAGAAGTAAAGTTTCGTATGATGGAGATAACATTCAGCATGGCTGCAAGGAGAGTTCTGAAATACATTTAAGCTCTAAGGATTCTGTAAAAATAAGAAAACTATAGTGTCTGCAGAGCTCCTGATGTTGATACAAGTCAGATAATGCAGTGTGAACATCAAAATTTTGGAAGTAGAGCAGAAGGGTGGAGAGTAAAGAGATTGACCTCTGATTTGCTGTTGAGAGTTTTATTTCTACTTTTCCCAGTCTTGCCTATGAGGATCGCAAAGTTGCTTATTTCAATGCAAATTGGCAAAAATGAATGCACATAGAAGAGAGAAAGCTATAAAAAATGGAGGCTTGAATTTACTATGCAATGCTATACAGTGTCAAATGAATAGCAAGACTAGAAATCATATTCAAGGACTGAAAAAGGGAAGCAGCGGATGAGAGTGAACAGAATAGTAGTACTACAAAGATTTGTTATACACTGCTTGTTGATGTCGGGTCCAGATTTAAGATGTACCATAATTAGCATGGGTTCTGGGCTCCTGTCTTACTTGGGTGGGTGTAACTTTGAAGGTTGTGAAATGGTAGTTGTAATTAATGTGGGACTTGTAACAGACTTCTGAGTGTTTCATTATCATTATTAATTTCTGGTTTTATAAAGCACACAATGAAACGAAATTGTGTCCATGTTATGCTGTTTGCAATGAAAGTAATTTAGGAGGTTACTTTGCTCTGAAGACATGGTGCTTTATTTGTATATTTATTTGTTTGTTTGTTTTACTGAATGGGAATATCCAAATGAGACAGCCTATTTATGGTAGTGGCTTATTCACAAATCCAGCAAAATGTATATAGTCAGTCTACCAATTTGGCAGTAAACACGTGGAGTCAGGGTAAGTCCTTGTGTTTACCTGCTTCTGGTTTGGAAATTTCTAATGCACCAAGTATTTAGTGTTCCTTATTACAACACAGATGGTAAGGTAGCTGTGATATCTTTCTGCAACTGCCATTTAATAGTCATAAGTGTTAAAAGGCATTTTTGTTCTTCCACTAAATGCAATTTGTACACTCCACATAAGAAAGAAATCTTACATAGCCTAACCTCAACAGAACAGCACAAATGCTCATAAGTAAATACCAGGCTATCAGTCTGCAGGCTATTGCAAGCTTAGCTAATATGTGGAGGTTAGAATCAAGCCTTGCTCCATGTGCTGAGAAGTAAAGACCTTAACTATCATGCCAATTGCACCCACCCTGGCCAAAAGCATTCTTGCATTTCTGAAGCAATATGATTCACAATACTGTTTTAGCTCCTCTTCTCTCTTGGCCAACAAGCCTCCAGCCCATCACCCTGTGGACTTATTCTTTACCCTACAAACAAGAGTCCCTCAGCTCATTAATTTCTATTGATGCAAGAGTCATGTGCCAGGAGATGTCCCATTACTCAGTGTGGGTCAAAGTGTTTTTTTTTTGTTTTTGTTTGTTTAAGCCCCAACTTCCCATACATTCCAGATAGGCAAAAGCTTGCAGATGCCTCCATCTCCACAAAGTAGGCAGGCATGCATATATCTCCAGTCACTGAAACACTGTAAGAGAAATTGGAGAAGTGGGAATGCTCTTAGACATATGCCCTGAAATAACCTTCTCACTTGAGGAAGGTTGGTGAACTCCACTGTTTCATTTTGTTCTCTACAGTGCCAGCTTCTGTAAGTGTCTGAGCCACTATTCAAACTCAAGTCATCTGGGTTATAGTCAGGGCTTTATTCCCATATGCTATAGGAGCTGGCTTCCCCTGAACCACAATATCAGCAGATGACTGCTTTAATAGTGTAGCTATGTTGAGTACATTTTGCAGATATCATGCTTATTTCTGTACTATGTAAGTATTGTTTCTAATATACTGCTGACATTTCTTTGCAAACACATGAACACAATAGTTTGTAAAATGTGTGTGTGTGGTTGCACATATGGGTATGCATGCATGTGTGGAATCAATGTTTCAGTAGCAAATGCCTTCTACTTCCATCACTTTCTGCAGTAGCTTAACATCAGAAGGCTGAAACAGTAGTCTTTCCTCTTTGTTGTCTATAATTTAAACCTGTAGATGTATATTGTTCAGGCAGCAGGAAAAGTTGTGTGGCAGTACAGAAGAAGCAGTTTTCAGACTATCTGCATAGACTGCTGCTATTATGGGAGGGAACAGGACATAGACATAAATGCTATATATGAATTTGTATACTGCAAATAATAGCTGGCAGACTATGCCTAGTATGTGATACAATTAAGACACATACTTCCAGTGAAATATTTCTTATTTTTTGCACATGTACATACATAGCCTTTTTCATGACCATTAGAGTTCGATACTTATTATGTGCTGGAATGGCTTTCTGATGTGTAAAACTGCTGAGAATAATGAAGGCCTGTTACTGCATTACGGTCTAAATTATTGCCAGTATACTTTAGTGTGTAAGGTCCATCCATTTGGCCTCATGCACAGCTGCTACCATCCACAAAGGTCACTAGACAATAAGGGAATGGAAGCAGATTGGCAGGACTTTTTTTTATTTTACACACATACAAACACTCACTCATACACACACACCTAGGGACAATTAGGATTTAGCAATCCATTTAGTGTGTCTTTGGAATATGGAAAGAAATCAGAGTACCAGGAGAAAACCCACATGAACAGAGGGAGGACATGTAAACTCCATACAGCTAGCAGCCTAGCTGAGAACTAAAGTAAAGAATCTCTGTAAGACAACAATTTTACTGTAAGGTACCAAGCTGCATATAAATATCATGCATTTTTACTATATCATGCACTTTTACTATAAGTTAGTGCACTGCTTGTAAATGTCATGCACTTTTACTGTAAGGCAACATGCTGCATGTAAATATCATGCACTTTTACTGTAAGGCAGCACTCTTCATAAAAATATCATGCACTTTTACTGTAAGGTAGTGTGCTGCAAATAAATATAATGTGCTTTTGCTGTAAGGTAGCATGTTATATATATATATATATATATATATAATCTCATGCACTTTTACTGTAAGGTAGCCTGCTGCATATAAATATCATGCACTTTTAAGATAGCCTGCTGCATATAAATATGATGCACTTTTACTGTAAGGTAGTGTGCTGCATATAAATATGATGCACTTTTACTGTAAGGTAGTGTGCTGCATATAAATATGATGCACTTTTACTGTAAGGTAGTGTGCTGCATATAAATATGATGCACTTTTACTGTAAGGTAGTGTGCTGCATATAAATATGATGCACTTTTACTGTAAGGTAGTGTGCTGCATATAAATATCATGCACTTTTGCTGTAAGATAGCCTGCTGCATATAAATATCATGCACTTTTACTGTAAGGTAGCGTGCTGCATATAAATATCATGCACTTTTGCTGTAAGATAGCCTGCTGCATATAAATATCATGCACTTTTACTGTAAGGTAGCGTGCTGCATATAAATATCATGCACTTTTACTGTAAGGTAGTGTGCTGCATATAAATATGATGCACTTTTACTGTAAGGTAGTGTGCTGCATATAAATATGATGCACTTTTACTGTAAGGTAGTGTGCTGCATATAAATATGATGCACTTTTACTGTAAGGTAGTGTGCTGCATATAAATATGATGCACTTTTACTGTAAGGTAGTGTGCTGCATATAAATATGATGCACTTTTACTGTAAGGTAGTGTGCAGCATATAAATATGATGCACTTTTACTGTAAGGTAGTGTGCAGCATATAAATATGATGCACTTTTACTGTAAGGTAGTGTGCAGCATATAAATATGATGCACTTTTACTGTAAGGTAGTGTGCTGCATATAAATATGATGCACTTTTACTGTAAGGTAGTGTGCTGCATATAAATATGATGCACTTTTACTGTAAGGTAGTGTGCTGCATATAAATATGATGCACTTTTACTGTAAGGTAGTGTGCTGCATATAAATATGATGCACTTTTACTGTAAGGTAGTGTGCTGCATATAAATATGATGCACTTTTACTGTAAGGTAGTGTGCTGCATATAAATATGATGCACTTTTACTGTAAGGTAGTGTGCTGCATATAAATATGATGCACTTTTACTGTAAGGTAGTGTGCTGCATATAAATATGATGCACTTTTACTGTAAGGTAGTGTGCTGCATATAAATATGATGCACTTTTACTGTAAGGTAGTGTGCTGCATATAAATATGATGCACTTTTACTGTAAGGTAGTGTGCTGCATATAAATATGATGCACTTTTACTGTAAGGTAGTGTGCTGCATATAAATATGATGCACTTTTACTGTAAGGTAGTGTGCTGCATATAAATATGATGCACTTTTACTGTAAGGTAGTGTGCTGCATATAAATATGATGCACTTTTACTGTAAGGTAGTGTGCTGCATATAAATATGATGCACTTTTACTGTAAGGTAGTGTGCTGCATATAAATATGATGCACTTTTACTGTAAGGTAGTGTGCTGCATGTAAATATCATCCACTCCCATGATTTGGTAACTGCAGGCTCTACTTGTATATTGCACAGTTCTGAGCATGTCACTTTATAATTCCAAAGTTCCTACATATTATGCATATATCTAAGTTAAATAGTACACAAATATAACTATGATCTCCGTCATGAATGTTTGTCCAAGCCTTATTTTATCTGTACTGGTACCTGTTCTGAAGTACCTCAATATCACTAGTGATTCCTTAAAACTTTAGCAGCAAATATTTTTTAGCCACATGTTTTAATGTAAGACTGGGCTTAAACTGATTATAGATACAGTCATTCACTATATATTCTCACACACCAGCATATGTAAGCATGTTTACGGTATGATTAGATACTGCTGCACTGATTAGTTTTGATGCACAGGAGAAATTGTTTCTCTAGTTCATTTCACAGGGATGTGCCTTAGCAGTGAGTCTCTGGTCTTCGCTTTTTCTACACAGGTTTTTGCTAGGGTTTCTCATTTCCTCTCATGTTCCAAGAAAATGTCAGTAAATCTATTATCAAACCTCTAAACTGCCCCGCTGGTATGTAGCTTGTGTATGTGTTTTTGGAAAAGCATTCTATCTAGCACTGGTACTCTGCCTTAAATTTTTTGAGTGAATAAATAGGCTCTGGCACTGTGCACCCTTGGAAAAAATAAAGTACTGATTGGAAAATGAATGACTACATTTCTGTTTGTGGTTTGTTTGGTACACACTTGACCATGGTCAGTTTCTAAAGTTACTACCTAATTTTGAATCTTTTAGTACACTAAACTTATTTTCCTTTTTTATTTATTTATTTTTTTTGGCAGTGTATCTTTTTGGTATTCACTCAATGAAATCTTTGGTTTGTCAAAGTGATCTGTTCTTCTGCAGTTCATGTACATTTGTGTGTGTGTGTGAGACATGTTACCACTCCTTTTTATACACTGGTCTATTTTATTTATTTGGTTACCTAGTTCATTTTATTTACTGGGACAGTGCTCTCTTCCAGCTGGATCCTCTTCAAGACTATCATGTGTGAACAAAAACCACCTGGCTCTGTGGTAGGATGAAACAACAGTCTTTATTAGTTATAAAAAGGTTGCTCAAGGTAACCCAAAAGGTTTTACATCACAGTAAGCCACCTTAAAAACTTGGTACTTCCTTGTTGTACTGGTAGTACAGGTGAACAAATATCAAACGTTTCAAGTGTATTTTCAAAAAGCTTATATAAAACTAGCTGGTATGCTTACACACTGTGTATAAATCCATCAAGTCAAAGCACACTTGGCCACGAAAAAAACTTTTCTTAAAAACAGCTGTACACATGTAAAAGCCAAACAATATAAAAAGCTGGTGTATTTAAATAGTTCAGTACCTTTTCCTTGAGTAGTGCCAAGTTGAAGCACAGTCCCAGGTGTAAACTGTCAGCACACTACCATGAAAGTTCCAATGGAGTGACTAAAAAAGCATCCACATTGAGTCAAACAGTCAAAATAGCCACATGGTAGCAAGTTCAAAAAGGCAAGTTGCTTTTAAGAAGTTAGTCCAGCAAAGGTGCTTCTTTAAGTTGTAAAACTTCTTTCACGTTGTAAAAACCAACAGGTAGATGGAACCCAACAGAAAAAAGTACTTGTACACTTGAAGCTCTTCCAGCAAAAACACTGGTGAAAAGAAAAGTCTATTTCTTACCCCAAGTGTAAACTGTCAGCACACTGCCATGAAAATTCCAATGGAGTGACTGAAAAAGCATCCACATTGAGTCAAACAGTCAAACCAGCCACATGGTAGCAAATTCAAAGAGGCAAGTTGCTTTTCAAAAGTTAGTCCAGAAGAGGTGCTTCTTTAAATTGTAGAACTTCTTTCACGTTGTAGAAACCAACAAGAAGATGAAACCAAACAGAAGAAAGTACTTGTAAAGCGCTTTTCGTTCACTTCAGTAACTGAACTTCCTCAGACAAGTTTTTAATGATTTGTTACAGTTTAAAAAGAGCTCCTTTTGGTTAATTAACCTATCAGAGCTAGCAATTATTTAATGCACTCAATAAATTTAAAGTTATAGTACATAAAATTCCCAACAGTATCTCAAATATTAAAGGCTGTATCCTTAGGTTGCACTAAACCATGTTAATGTGAATCAGAAATTAATATACAAAGTTGTATTCCCACCAATAGTACACAACATTCGTTCTCTATCTTTGTTTAGTGGTACCTGTAAGACAAAGTTCAGGTTACAAAACCTATTATAGTATGAAATGCAAAATCCCAAAGTTGTGTAAAAAGTCCACTGTAAAAAACAGTCTTATTGGAATCTGCAAAACTAAACACAAGTAGAATAGTTTAACTTGTGTGTACATATATACACTCAACTTTATTTACTAATATGAATGGGAAAACTGTACTCTCAATGTTCAGTCCCTTTGTTGTCACATAGTGAGTAATTAATGGAAGCTCCAAAAGTAAACATGTATATAAATGTGCCCCATTATCTATATAAACTTTTAATTTTTAGTATACAAGCAATACTGCAACTGTCATTTAAGCCAGGTTCCTGGTGCGCATTCAACCTAAGTTGCCAGTTTAATTCACTTTTTTCTAACAAAAGTTTTATTAAGCATACATCAGTTCCATTTTTGTTCCCTAAAGTACTTGCAACCTGTGAAATAATTCTGAATTTAAAGAAGTGGCCTGCACTTCGTTCACAATGTTGTGCTAGTGCATTATTAGTGTTCTTTTTACTAATGGCGTATATGTGTTCATATATCCGGTCCCGCAACCTACGGTCGGTTTTGCCCACATAGAATGCTTGACAACATTGGCATTCTGCAAGGTAGACCACACTTTTAGTGTTACAGTTGTATGTACCCCTAGTGAAAAATGTCTCACTCCTGATTTTAAAATAGTTGTACTTGCATTGGTTACAGCTACCACACCTACGTGTGCCTCCGGATCCTTTGTTATTGTAGTCATAATTCCTTTTTTCCAAAAGCTGTTTAATATTTTTTCCTTTACTGAAACTAATACAGGGATATTCCCCAATTTTGTCAAAAATCTCCTTGTTTAAAGAAAGGTAGTACCAACATTTACTCACCACTCTTTGTATGTCACTTGCTATAGGTGTGTATGTAAAAGTAAATGCTAGCTGGTATTTACTTGAATTAACCTTACCTTCCCCTATTAAATTTACTTTTGTACATTCAATATTGGATGTATTAAGTTCACCGTCTACAGGAGGAAATTTCACTGTACTGCCCATTGTGTTGTTAAATGATGTGAGACAATTAAGAATAGGTCTATAAGTCCCTGTAGTTCTTTTTCTTATAACCTCCTCAAAAATATCATTCAAAAAGTA